>NW_013550558.1:67170-81196 GCF_000709125.1 Exophiala aquamarina CBS 119918 | reverse complement strand
GTTATTTCTGCTTTCCTCCATGAAAGTGTGCACCATCCGTAAACTGGGTCTCTGGTGATTGCATATGGAGGGATTAGCGAGCGTTGAGTATGTCGCATGACTATGGATCGAATCACAAGTACTGGTATTGCTAGGAGTGTGTTGATCGGCGATGGGGAGAGAAGGTTGAACGTGCCGTGAGCCGAGAATGAAATGGAAACACGACAATGAACTCCTTTTTTTGCTTTTCAATCATCTAACTGGCTGAGAAAATAGAATACTTCTTGTGGACTCCTGAACGTATCGAATATACCACAAACGCCACTTCCACTCATACATCCACTCTTACGTCCACTCGTGCATCCACCAGTGCGTCCGCTCGTGCTTCCGCGCTAGCTTCCACTAGTGCGTCCACTCGTGCCTGATTCAATTCCGCAGGGTCCTTCATAGCGTCGAATACAGGAGTGGAGCAATATCTACTATCAAGCACCACAGGGAGATTGGAGGATCGGAACGATGACTCGAGGCAACTCGCGATCTGCTGCGTAAGAACCAAAGCCTGAGACTTGTCTGACCTAGACAAACCATGACAGTAGGAATTTGGACCGCGAGGAGCCGAGAAGCTGGAAGACTTGGTCTATCGCCGGATTTTCTCCATTCTCCACTTGATGCCTCGATATCTCAATTCAAGATGCCACCTCCAGCCCCGACCGAGGCATGCCCAGACTCCACACTGCTAGAAAATACGGGGTTGCAATCTGGAGACAGAGCGGCTCTGGCTCACCCGGCCCGCGACCTCTGTCAATTTAATTAGCAAGACGACCGATGTATAAATGCATAGACAAAGTCCAATGGTCTCGAGAGACAGTCTATTCAACAACAGTGTTCATTCTCGCCTGAGCCCAAGTAATATCGAGCATCCCAAACAATGGAGCGTCCTTTGGCAGTTAGCACGGAGAGATACAGTGGTTATAACGTCGCGGTCAGTTCTCATTCACGTAACCTCACAGGCTCTTGGTTTCACTCAATGATTTCACAAGCTTATCTGTGAGGCAGGTTGTCGTCTTCGCCGCCTTTGGCTCTTGGCTGAGTGGTTACGGGTTGGCGGTCATCATCGCCACTATTGGCCAGCCGTCCTTCTACGCAAGCATTGACCTGGATCCTGATCCGACGTCGCCAGGATACCGGCATACTTCTGATATTATTGCCACTGTTCAAGGTATATTCTTCGCTGGTGGTGCACTTGGGTGTATCTTCGCTGGCTCAGTTGGTCGTTTACTCGGCCGAATACGTTCGTTTCAACTCTGTGCAGCAATCTGCATCACTGGGGCCGCAATACAGACAGGTGCTGTGAACCAGGCCATGGTTAGTATCTCCCAGCGATCCTGGTCTGACCTTCAGCAACGGAAGCGCAGATACTGACCTTTGTGCTAGTACATCGCTGCTCGATTCATTACGGGGTTTGGTACGGGCCACACTTTTGCTGCTATGCCTGTATATCTCGCGGAGGTTGCACCTCCTCATTCTCGAGGACTGATGGTGGGAGTCCACGGTTCTGTGGTCAATGTCGGATATATGACTGCGGCCTGGGTTGGGTAAATGCCGTCGAGACTCGCATGTTCCCTTGACAAATAGCATACGAACACTAACGACAAAACCCACAGGTTTGGCACCTTTCACTCTTCAAGCTCTTTCGCCTGGCGATTCCCTAACGCGATCTTGATTATTTTGGCACTTTGCTTTTTCGCAGGCACATTCTACAGTAAGATACGACCAGTCATTGGGCATACCAACAGGATGAGTTGAGGCTGACTACTGATTATCTAGTGCCTGAAAGCCCTCGGTGGCTCGTATTGAAAGACCGTGATGACGAGGCTCTCAAGATCTTGCGACGCCTGCATCATGATCCCAGCGACCCGCAGGATTCTTTTGCTCGTCGAGAGCTCCGACTTATCCATAAACAGATCGCCCTGGATAACCGTGCTCTTCAAGAGGGTGGCCGCTGGCAGCTGTTCACCGAACCAACTTATCGCAGGCGTATCATTCTGTCAATCCTCGTCGTTGTCGGAACACAGAACACAGCAATTCTGGTCATCACCAACTACAATGCCCTCTTCTACCAGTCACTGGGCTTGAGTAACTCGGAAGCATTGATTACCTCGGCGGGATTCCAGACCTGGGCTGTTATCTGGGGATTTCTTGGACTGCCGCTCTCGGATCGTGTGGGACGAAGACGGCTGCTCTGTAAGACCAGTCAAGCCGCAGACGGCTTCTATGGCATATGCTGATATTTGTTGATCACAGTAATCGGATTCGTTTCCATCGCATGTGTGCTGAGCATTGCGACTGGCTTGATTGCAAAGTACAATCGAACACGAACCAAATCTTGGGCGGCCGCATCACTGGCTTTCCTCTACCTGTTCGTGAGCTGGTTAGTCCCCCTGCCACCTGGCTACATGTCCATGGCTTTTCATATTTACTACCCACATCTGACACCTCTGCAGCTACACGTGTTTCATCGAAGTCAACTGTTGGACCGTTGCTACCGAGATATTTCCATCGCATCTCCGCCCGCAAGGAACGGGGATTGCAATTGCAGCCTTGATGCTGACCGACCTGTTATGGCTCCAGCTAGCTCCAACTGCACAGAGCACTATCGGGTGGAAGTACTATATTGTGTTTATCGTTCTCACGGCTGCACATGCCGTCTACTTCTACTTCGAGCTTCCAGAGGCGAGTGTTTGCCATTTCTGCCCCCCTTGTAATTGGTCCTTTGCTAATCTCTTCGCATTCAACAGACTTCTGGACTTGCCTTGGAGGAGATCGACAAACTCTTTGGAAAGGAACCGGCCAGTTGTTTGGCAGACGTTGAAAATGACGACTATGAGAAAGGCGAGGATCATGTAGAGCACGGGGCCGTGGCAGAGGTTGAAAAGAGAGACTAAGTACCTACCATCAGGACGGGTACTAGCATCCAGAGATAGAGCTCGAAGTCACCTGACAGTGTCACACTGATCACGACGCCGTTGATTGTTGTGGATCGGTATATCTCGATGTGGATCTGTAGTCACAACACCAATGCTCTCTCTGACATTCCGCCAAGAAACGATGGATGCTGTAAGACATTCTTAACTTAACAAGGAAGATTGAACAGAGTTTTCATGGTAGAGGTCGGTCTAGTTTTCTTAGGTACACTAGGTAGGGTGGGAAATATAGACTATTCACTGTAGTCACGGTAATTAACAATCTACCATCTACTAATTGGAAACGTTTATAGGTCTGCAAGTTTGACTATTACTTCTGTCAGAAAGCATTTGAGATTCCAGACTGCATCAAGAGAACTACTATGATGTAGAGCTGGATAGGGCGGAGACGTAAAAGTATGTACAAAATAGTTTCTGTACTAGGTGTGCCAGAGGTACTAAAGATTACACGAATGAAGGCATCCTGTGATCATAAACTGTAGCAATGACCGAAAGGTTTGGTCTCTGAGAATCATATAAATAGTATACTCAACATGCGCTGACTTTTGACGCACTATATACTTGGTGTTAGATGCTCAGAAGCTATCACTCGCAATCTTCGAGGCCAGAAGCTACACTTTCCTCCAAGCCAACGTAGCCAGATACTCCGAAGAATGATTTTAACAGGTCTTCCGACCTGCCACGTAGCTTGATCTCCATCATGTCTCGACCCTCATTTATTGGTGGTGGAGGAATCCGGTCGTTGTTCGGTCGCAGCTTTCGGAGCAGTGCGATCATGTCGGTCCAGTTGAATGGGGCTGCAAATGGAAACAGCCGTTGAGATTGGACAGCGGGATCTAGAAGAGCGGCGATATGGACACGCGCATCGTCTCGAACGTTGATGTGCCATTCTTGGAAGGTTCCTCTCAGCCATTCTGATCTCGAAATATACTGAAACACCAAGGGAAGCAGGGTGTTCTTACGGGGAGGTAATAGTTTGGTCACAAAATCGTCTCCTTTCAGCAGCTGGCGCGTGAATCCCATCGTACTTCCGCCAATTTCGGGGCATAGGATCGGTCCAACCTAGAGACTACCGTCAGCGGTGGCATGGAGGAACAAGGCAAGGACCGAGCCAATTTACATTGAATGGAGGAAGAACGGTATTGAACGCATATCCTGGGTTGTTCTTCTCATACCATTTCCAAGCTTCTCTCTCCCCTTCTACCTTGGAGGCGGTATAGACCTGAAATCCTCTGGCCTCTAGTGGTGTATCGTCGCTCCATGCCGCTTGGACCGCAGTGTCGTTCCAGGTCCCTAATACCAGTTGTTAGTCGGCTCTGAGGTTCCTGTAAAGCTGCTTTTCGCACAACCTTCATCAATGACGGACTTGTTGCTAGAACCAATTACATAAGAAGCGGCACAGGAAGATGTCAGGACGACGCTCTTGATCGAGCGCTGAGTAGCGGCTGCCTTCATCAAGTTCAGGCATCCAGCCACTACCTTTGGGATGACAAGCATCGGATCCGGGTTGACAGAGAGATCGGAAGCCTGGAATGACAAAATGGTGGTCAGAAGGAGAGCTGGGGCAGTGATTATAGCATTCAATGGGATCGACTGACCGTGTGCACCACGCCTGATACTCCCTGGACGGCCTCATGGAAGGACGATTCCATTTCCATACTTTGTACTATAACATTTTCAAATTTGCCTGGACCATATTTGTTGTTGAAGTGGTCGGTTAGCCAGGGTTTCACCGCACGAACAGTGCCACGAACTTTATAGCCCTCCGCCAAAAGGATATCGACGATATGTGATGCAATATAACCGTTGGCCCCCGTGACAAGCACGAGCTCGCCTTTCGCCAATCTGCGCCCGGACGATGACATGCTTAGTTGGTCAGAGAAGGTCGCCATCTCTGGTCCGTGTCGTGGGATAACGACTGAATGCTACCTTTTTGTATTGCCTTTGCAGTGCTTGAAGGCAATCACCCGCATTGCTCTGTCTCAAAGCTATGCCCGACGTCCTCCGCAGGACCTTGCAGGGTTTAACACCAAGTGTGCAATGATGGAGCTCGAGTTTCTTCACCCGGAGCGACCTACTGGATCCTCGACATCTGTCCCACCCGCGCCCTCGATATCTGGCCATGAGGTCAAACCCGAGAACGCCTGAGCCGATCACGGCATATTATGTGGCGGAAGGTGGGGTGGCGACACATGGAAAACGACCCTCAATAAGCTAACCCGAGGATAATAGAGCGATGCTTAGTAGTCAACGATTCAGAATGTCAGCAGGTAAAATATCTCTGACGCATCAAAAGTGGCACAAATACTAAGTACTTAGTCGAATCAAGCGAGAAGAGAGTTTTGAATGTGATGGGCGCATGCAGAAGCGGATGCACGAGCGGAAAACGCCACGAGACTGTCGGCGGCGACCCACCTTTGCGTCATTAGCGAGCTACGCGCCCCCTCGATTGTTTTGGTGGACCCCTAAGACCTTGGGGACGGCCGAGGGGGCATGATTCGTCCCCAAGTCACGGCTATCGGCAATGCATTGCTTGGCTCGCCACCCAAATATCACTGCATATATTTAGTGCGTTGGATGCACGAGCGGATTTCTGGGAAGCTCGAACCTTGATACCAGTATTACTCAAGCTTCACGACAAACGCCAACTTCCACTCTGCGGATCGTGTCTCTCTAGGATCAAGTCCAAACAACCGTGGAGAACTCGTTTTTTCATCACTATCAGTCGGCCAGCCGCATCCATGGACATCTTTCCTGAAGTCGACATCACTACTGCACGAGCGGTGTGTGTGCCTTGTCGAGGGCGGAAGCGAAAATGCAACAAGGACCTACGCGGGTGCTCGACTTGTAGAAGGTAGGCAAAGCATCCACCCTCATATTCAATCCCTTACGCCGTGATGACCCCAGAAAAGCAACAATGCTGAGCGCAAGGAGGGATTCTAGGCTCGGTGCTCGATGTGTCTATGACCAATCTTCGGGGCATCAATTTGTGGCCTCAAATGGCAGCCTCCAACAGCAAAGTTGTGCACCGCGTAGTAACAACATCGCATCTCGGGCCACGTCTTATTACCATTTTCCGGCCAGCGTGGGTGTCTCATCCCCCGTGATTCCAGGGCCGCATGTGGGCTACAGCCTCCTTGCTGAGGCAGTTAAGCTAGCGGGATCTCTCAATGACATTGAGCTTCAAGCGTCCAAGTACTTCGCCTCCATCCATCTTTGGCTCCCTATTGTGTCGTGCAAGCGGTTTTCAAACACGATTAGACATCTTCCGGTCGATCTTTCCCGTCGAACAGGGTGGATTCTTCTTGCCTGTACTATGCGTCTGATTACCCAAATCCCTCCAGAATTTACTAAGGATCCGGGCTTTGGAAACCAGGATTTGGCCCTATATAGAAGCGTTAAACAACTCCTACTTCTGTCCGAGGTTGAGTGTAAGCCTTCGCTGTACCTAGTTCAAGCATTGCTCTTGATCTCCAGCTACGAAATAGGACATGGGCTGGAATCTGCTGCATACCTGTCTATCGGGACGTGTGCGCGACTAGCCATCTTGTTGGGCCTTCACCGTAGGTCTGCTGAGCCCGCTGATCTGGTATCAACGGAGGAGGCAAGCCGCACTTGGTGGGGAATTGTCATCGTGGAGAGGTGAGTGTCAAGATCAAAATGTCCCTGCCCTTCTGACACCTCAACACTGGTGGTGAAATTCCACGTACTTGCCGAAATCTCTGTTGATGCTAGCTGAAAACGCAGACATATCAGCCTGACTCTTCCCCAACGACCATTAATTACCTCAGATCCAGATCCAAGCTTCTACTTGCCCCTCGACGATGACGCATGGGATGATGAGGTCTGTCAAAAACTAGCATCCTCCCAGCCTGTATTAACCATGCTGAGTGATAAGGAAGCTGTTTCGACTGAGTCGAACCCTTCTCTGACTCCTATATCGATGACAACATCATCAGACGTTCAAGCAGGGCCTTTTGCACGGGAAGCCCAAGCGGCAACATTACTCGGACGCACATTTACCCACATTACCACACCGACGTCCGACGCTGAATTCAATATGGCAGAATGCCAACAATTAGACCGTACATTGACTTCATTTCTGACTGTCCTGCCTGCCGAAGACTTGCTGAAGCCGTGTACTGCATATTGTGGCGCTATGGGAATCTGCATCAGGTCAGTGATGATCGCGTTCAATAATGTCTTCCACTACAACGGCATAGAAACTGAACTGTTTGCTGCATCTTAGTGCTCTCTTGCTGTTGCATACCTATGAGGTGAACCTCAATGGAGCCTCCTCGAGTTGCCGGCCCGCCTCGTCTTCATCGCGCGAAGTCCTGGATCTCTGCCGTGACTTCGTCGTCAAACGGGCAACCATGTATACCTCAGAGCTGGCGACGGTCAACATCAATAGCCTCCCGCCATTCACTCCTCATGCCATCTATCAGGCGTCCATGCTGCAATGTAGAATGTTGGCGCAGAGTCAGGGTCATAAGCGCAGAGCCAAGATGCGTCTGCAACTGAATTTGCTCGAAAAAATGCTGGCTTCTTTTGGTCAGCGATGGAGGTCCGCCCGTGAGTACTCGCTTTTGACTATCCCTCCATACCTTTTCCATTACTGACCCTATCTCTTTAGAGCAATTAAGCCAGCAGTTGCGTGGTGCTGTTTCGCTTGGACAGTGGCAGGAGCAAGAAGAAACTACTAGGTATTGGCTTTGAGGACGAGTCAGGGAGATAGTTCAATGTCGGCAGCGAGATCGCAAGGCTTGTATCTCAACCTGCGAGCCTCTTATAACACTCTGCCCCGTTGTCATGGATTTCGGGGCCTCTTCGTCTAGAACATTAACAAGTAACACCAAGCGCCCACTATGACCCCATAAATCTCTGTTCTTCGCCCTTGCCGGTCTGACAAACGAGGTGATCCTTGAGCTTAGCTACCAGAATCCGAAAGCATGTTGAAAATGAGCCTTGCAATGCCTCCAGCTTCCAAGGCTCTGCTAAGTAGACATAGACTTTTGTCACCAACGGTTTCCATTCGAGTTCCTCCCTTCTACCTAGGATTCTCTATATCTAGATATAGTTTTAACAGTAATAATACGATAGATTACCTTAGATTCACGGCTTTAGAGGACAAAGAGTATCGTTATATAGCTTTCGTTACTACTAGTCGCGAAGCTTAAGTTTCGAAAGTACTCGATATAGTTACTACACGACGATTACTTCGACCTACCTATTACGAACTAGGTTACTAGAAGGGTCGCTAAGGGTAAGCTACCTATACCTAAGAAGAATAGGGAAGTTAGCCGATGGAGAACGAGGCTATATTATATAACTAAGAGCTAAACTATAAAGGACTATAGACTATATAGATAGTCTAGGATAGTCTATAGTCTACGCTAGTATTATATATATACGCTCCTTTACCTAGATAGTATAGTTTATAGTTAACTTCGTTAGTAATTCTATATTTATATTTTAGGATATTATTATAATCCGAGCTGCAAGCAGTTCTAACCAAGGTAGGGTTCCTCGATAGAGCGGGTACTAGAGTGTTGACCAGGATAACAAAGGGAATACTTATTCGTCGGACTATATCCTAAAATGTAGGTATAGGATTGCTAACGAAGTTAACTACGACTATTCTATCTAGGTAAAGAGGCGTGTATATATAATGGTCAAAGTGTTGCTTTGGTGCATTAGTGTACTGGGAACAATATAGCAATGCAATAATGCATCCCCTAGTTACGTAATGCAGCCTCGTTCTCCATCGGCTAACCTTCCTTAAACTATCCCTCGGAAAGTAGGGCGGTTACCCTAGCGACCTCATCTATAACCCGGTTCGTAATAGATATAGTCTAACGATTAAAAATTTCCTTTACTATCTTAGTTAATACTCTAGTACCTACTCTATTAAGGAACTCTACCTTAGTTAGAACTACTTATAGCTCGAATTATAATACTTTCATCTATATTTTAGACCGGGCAGCCCAGTAAGCCCTAGGCTACCGTGGGCTCGTAGCGCTAGGCTACAATAGATACTTATTATAAGCTTATAGGGTAAACCTTAATTCCTATAGGCTCGCTAGGCTTAGCCTTAAGTACTATAGGCTTGCTAGGCTTAGCTTAAGTACTATAGGCTTATATAGTATATTACTTCTACGTATCGAGCTAGGACTTCGTATAGCTTCTAACTAAGTAAGTATACTTTTAAACCTTTTCTTTCCTAAGGTATATATATACTCTAGTTATCTCTGAGATCTATATAATTACTATCTTCTCTATCTTCTCTATATTACTATATTATCTATATCTTTAATTACTACTATAGCTTCTATTATAGTAATAGTAATATTCGTCTCTATAGATCTTATTATATAGTATACTTCTCTAGAGATATATACTCCTATAGTAATAAGTAACCTTAGCGATAAGATTTTACTATATTAACTATATTAACTACTAGTAATACTAGTTATAGTACTAGATTATCTATAGAGATTACTAAAGTTACCGAGGTTCTATTAACTACTTCTCTACGTATTAACTCCTAATATCTTAGTTATCCTAGTACCTTCGACTATACTATAGGAAGACCTTACCTCTTCTATATTAGTTCGATTAAGTATACTAGTAGTTACTACTAGGCTAGAATTAATTATAGAATTAAACCTAAATAGTTCTAGCTCGTCCGAGTCGGAAAAGTTATATTATTCTAGTTAAGCCCGAAGGTTTACGAGTAAGAACTTACTATATACTTCTAGTATATTAAGATCGTTTTTATAGGGGTCCTCTATAGGTTCTTTATCTACTACGTTACCGTTTATTCGGGCGATATAGCTTTTAACTCGTTTAGTTAAGATAGTATAGATTATATTCCTCTTAACTCTACTTTACTAGTACTATAGTATACGAAAACGACGATATCTATCTAGTAAGATATAAGTACTAATCTATATTAAGTAATAATACTTACTCTTATAGTCTTAATTAGTCTTAATAGTATAGTATCTACCGCTCTTATACTCCTTTAGGTACTACTAGATATATATTACGGTATAGTAGATTATTTCTACTCGTAGAGGGCTAAATAGATACTTTATTATACTATATCTACCTACTTCTAAGTTTACTTTAATCTAGAAAATCCTTACTATTAACTTAATAATAGACTAAGATATCTATCTATCTACTAAGTCCGCCTTATACTATATTAGTATACTAATATTTATATTTTAAGTCTATATACCTCTTAGTTTATACTACCTTAATTACTATTTCTATATATAAACCTATTATCTACTAAGAGCTACTATACCTTCTCTTAAGTTTTTTCTCTTAAGTTATCGATCGGAAAGAATTTCCTTATTTATTTACGGGCGCGCTATATAACCTTAGAGCGATAGTTACTAATAGAGTCTTTTAACTAAAGAAAGATATTATTAATATAGTATAGTATAGAGTATTCTAAATTAATATACTTCTCTTATCTTAAAATCTTCTAGTCTTTACTTAATATCTAGGTTCTTCGAAATACGATACTTTTTCCTATTTTATCTTACTTTTTCTTACGCTCTTTCTACTAGTTTCTTAGTATACTTATCGTTTATATTAATCTAGGTATTTATTCGACGCTTATCGTAGTCCTCTATTAAGCTATTTATACTATTACTAGAGAAAACGAGTATAGCTATAAAGTACTTATATACCTTAATTATCTCGATATACCCTTCTAATAACGCTCCCTTCTAATATCTTTTAGTATCGTAGAAGATACTAGATATATCGCCTACTAAATAATAGTTATCTATATCGATAATATTACTACGATATCTATAGGCCTTTTCTAGGTCTCGTCGTAATTAACTAAGTTCGTCTTCGCGTCTACTTATATTTATATCCTCGAACGTAAAGAAGGTTACTAAACTATTTATTCGTAAGGAAGAAGAAAAGGAATTCTAGAATCTTAAGGTAGTAGCGCTTAAGTATTATTCGAGCGACGACGAGGCTATTCTCCTTACTATTAGCCTCGCTCGTAACTTTTAGCGCGTTAGTACTATTAAATATAATTTAATCTTCGTAAATTAACGCTATATAGCGTAGCGGTTACTAAACTAAACTATTACTAAAGAGTACTTATACTTACTATTATAACTTATAGTACGTTAAGCGGTAGTATTAGCCTTAGAATAAAGTCTTTATCTTTAAATTCCTCCTTAAGCTCCTCGTTATACTACTAGTTATACTACTCGTATTCGTCTTTATTATCCTACGCTACCTCTATCGATAGGTCGGCCGGTAACGATACTAGTTTCCTAGGAGGCTAACTCGCTCTAGTCTATTATTTCCTCGATATTAAGGAGTCTTCTAATTTATTACTAGTTAGTTAATTATCGATATCTATTCGTTTTCTCTAAACTCCGTTAAAGTTAGCTAGAATATTTTTAATTACTCTATAGCTTCGATTTAACGCGTAACGCGTCGATAGAGGCTTATCGCTATAGCTAACGCCTCTTCCTTATACGACGCCGATAAAGTATCCTCTTACCTTAGTCGGTCTCTACTTCGGTCTCTAGCTTAGTCTCTATATTACCTACTCCTAGTTCTACTCGTAGAGTAATTAGTATAGCGTTTACGTCTCTCTAGTCGCGTTAGACTTACTATTCCGAAGTTTCCCTTACTTCTTCTTATACTTATCCCTTCTCGTATTATCGTAGACTATACGACTATACCTTAGCTATATATAGTAGTATATTAAGACCCTTACTAGTTAAGTAGCGTAAGAAAATAGCGATATTAATACGCCTTAGTACTAATCGAAATATAGTACTTAAAGAGAAAAAGGCTAATTATTTTATAATTAGTATACGCGTCTACTAAGGGTCGACGCCCTAACTAGTCGAACTAGATATAGTTATTCTAGGCCTAATCTAGCGCGATATATCTAGATATAGCCTTAATTAAGTTAAATTTATATTATTAATCTCGACTCTACCTACGACTCTCTTATAGTCTACTATTTATTTAATAGATACTCTATATCTACTAGATCTACGCCTTACCTATATATACGCCTATTCGTATCTTCTACTTCGATTTCTATTATACCTTAAACCTAAGACGACGTTCTCTCTAGTTATATATATTCTATACCGTCGTCCGCTAGATCTACTAACTCGATATACGTATCTTACTAATATTCGTATATTTATAGGAGATAACGTCCTTATCGGGCGCGTATACGATATCTTTCGTTAGAGAGTTTACGAACTTTCCGAATACTAAGTCGTCTATCCTTACTACCGTCGTATTATATTTATCCGAGAAGTAAAAGTCTAATAGCTAATAGATTATACTCTTATCCTCCTAATATTATCGGACTATAATTACGCTTATTAGTAATAACGTATCTCTAGATATTTATAAGAATAGAGGATACGCCGATTAGAAGTATATAGAAGATACTAGCGATAATACCTAGGTATTCTCGTTATCGATCGGCCTTCGTACTAAATACTTACGACTAGACGTATATTCTTTATTCGTATCCGTCGTTAATTTTAGTACCTAACGTTTCTCGAGGCGTACCGCTCGTCTTCGATAATTATAACTTAGCTACTAAGCTATACGTCGAAGGTTACTCTATATCGTCGATTTATTTAGCTTTACTAGAATATAGCGATACCGTCGTACTTTTAGTATCTTCCTAATCGTATCTTTTAATATCCGCCTTATAGCTATTCCCTATATTCGTTCGCCTAGTATTCCTATTTCTTATAGTATTACTTAGAAGGTACTATATATATTATCGTACTCTTTTAACGTAATTTACTATCGAGATATCGTTTCGGTAGTATAATTAACGCGTCTCTAGACTATTATTTACTAGGAGAATGTCTCTAGTCGCGATTTCGGCGGTTAAAGTAGTCTTTACTATAAAAAAAAAGAGGCCGTCCTTACTTAATAGAACTATAGTCTACGCTACTCTAGGTCTAAGTACGTTTATAACTATATTCTACTAGTAGGCGAGAATTTTAGTAGAGGTAAGTAGTAGTATATAAGTAGTCGTATAACGGCGCTTAGTTATTTAATCTAAATATATAACTATCGATTATTTAGTCGTCGATATTAAGAGTTAATTAAACCTAAGTAAACTTAACTAGAACTTATAGGAACTACCTAAAGTTATCTACTCGTATCTATTTTAAAATATTAAGTACTAGATTTACTTACTTAGACTAACCTTACTTACTCTATATATATACTCTATAATAATAGTAACTATTATCTTTCCTTATCTACCTTATAAATACCTTATAATACTATTAATTTAACTTTAACCTATATACCTTATCTATCTATAGTCTTAATCTTTAAACCTTATTAATTACTAGTACTTTCCTACTATTATTCGCTTCTAGAATAAGTAGTACTATTAGTACCTTCTAGGTCCTACTACTATACTCTACCTACGCCTTAAGTATCTCCTCCCTAAGCCTCTACTTAGTTAGTATCTTTAGCGGAAGTATTCTCTTAAGCTATTATAGTAAGTAGTTTAATATTATCTATAGAGAAGTATAGGCTTATAAGGAGAGGTATTTTCTTATACTCTTCTCCGCTCTTTAACTATTTAGTCTAAAGTATTAATAGAGTATGACTATTTACCTTATTAATAGCCTCTTTATTCCCTATAATATATAGTCTAACTTTACTATAACTAAATACGACGTTTATACGAGCTTAATCGACTTAATAGTCGGCGCTCTTTCCGAGAATTAAAACGTCGGTAATAGTAATATCTTATTCTATTTCTTAACTTCTATTAAAGGTCTTAATATCGACGCTAGTATATTTTTTACTCTCTATTCGGATAAGATTATATAACGCTTACGAGTAGAAGCGAACCTATATACTATACCTAGTAAGAATAGTAATAGTTACGTTAAGATAAGTATTAACTACGAGCTTAACTAGGTTAATTCTAATTATAATATAAATTAGGTTATATCGCGATTCTATAGTATCGAGCTTCTTAGTTCTATTAGTAAGCTCCTTATCCTTCTTTA
>NW_013550558.1:65055-66490 GCF_000709125.1 Exophiala aquamarina CBS 119918 | reverse complement strand
CTAGCTATCGAAGGTAATATTATTCTTAAACTAGTTAAAGTTTTCCTTAAGCGCGCTAAGTAGTACTTAATCTTCCTCGGATATAGGAATAAAAGTATATAGTTTATTATCTTCTTATTAGTAATCGAGAAGTTAACGAATACGATAGCTAACTAATAAATATAGAGTACTAGTAGTTACTCGCTTATCTTCGATACTAGGGATATATTTATCTTTCTACCGCTTATACTCTACGTAAATAGTACCTACTAGTATTATAGAATAATACGTAGAGGCTTTCGTATTACCGAGGAGTTATATAAGTTTAGGTCGTATATCTAGTAGTAGACGTCGTAGCTTTATAGCTTCTTCCTTAGTAATCTCTATCTCCGTCTTAGTACTAAAGATATAAACTATATATCGGTTCCGAATCTCGGCTATATTACGTATAATACGAGATACTATAGTTATAATATAATTAACGAATAGATTTATGGTAGAGAGGTATAAAACTTAAATATTTAGATCGCGTACTATTAGGAATAGCTTTATTAATACCTTAGCTACATAGGTCTTACTAGTATCGGAAGGTCTAATAATAAGTATAAAACTAGTAGAGACTTTACGAGCTAGTTCGAATACTTAACGTTAGTTATTATTTAAACTACCTATATAATCCTAAGTAGATATATCTACCTAGATAGAAGCGAAAATATCGTACTTTAGAACGACGACTATATTATTTTCTAATAGTAGTTAACTAAGAGTAGACGCGTAGCTATCGATAGGAGCGAGACTAAATTCTTTATAGAGTACTACTATTTCTATAACTCGATATCGATAAGGACGATTACTCTAGATAATCTAAAGCTTAACCGAGAGTAGAGTAGTAGTATTAATCGCTTCGATATCGAGAGAGAATTCCTCTTAAGGTAAAAGAGTATCGTTAAGATTAAAGTCTAGTAGTCTATAGTTAAAGCTTTATAACTCTTTATTCTACTTTATAGTAAGGTAGATAGCGAGGAAGGTAAGAGGAATACTAAGTATATCGATCGTAACTATTATACTTAATATATTATTAAGATTCTTATTCTCGATATCTATAACTTTAATTTAATTATTAGGAGAAAGACGAGGGTAGCTTCTAGTATTTAACGGAATTAATTCTAGATAGATACGATCTTCGCCTCTAGCGAGATATATAAAATATAATAGATATATATTCGCTTTATATAGTTATATTAAGTTATAAGTATATTTAGCCTCTTCTAAGTCGGTAAGGGTCTATATAACTATATACTCTTAGACGCTAATAAAGGAAGTCTTAGCTAGAACTCGAAAAACTAGTACTAGACGATCTTCTAGTAGAATAAACTCGTTATATTAAATAATAAAGGATCTTTTACCTAGATAAATCTACTTACTAAGAGGATACGCTTAAGACTTATTCTAAAAC
>NW_013550558.1:53251-65045 GCF_000709125.1 Exophiala aquamarina CBS 119918 | reverse complement strand
TATATTAAATAATAAAGGATCTTTTACCTAGATAAATCTACTTACTAAGAGGATACGCTTAAGACTTATTCTAAAACGATTATTCTAGGCCTATAACGCTACGAATAATATCTCTAACCTTACTAAATTCGTAGATATAGTATTTAATAGTTCTACTTCCGTCTATAGTCTTAAAGTAGGTTAAGAGTATAGAGAGATAATTAAATAGTATATTAACGAGTAGGTTTATAGTAGTATATAAACTCTAGTAGTAAGGTAAGGTTAAAGTATAGTAGTCGCGTCCTTTCTCTTATACGTAGATATAGTATTTATCGCTATTAATCGACTCTAGTATACTACTATTTTAACTAAACGCTATAAAGAGCTAAGAGATTATAGCTTTCTTAATAAATTTACCTTTAAATCTACGATAATTATTAGAAATACTAATTTAAATTCGTAGATAACTACTAAAGAGATCTATAACGAAGGTTATAAACGCTCGATTTCTAGCGTAGAGCTCTATATTATTAGAACTAAAGATCTTAACTAGGAAGGTACTAGTTATAATAGTAGAAGTTTCGTCGCTATAGTTTATATATTAAAAGAACTACTTAGAGGGAGTAATAATATAGGAAGAAACGATATTCGTAGCTTCTTTAACTTACTAAGTCTCGACCTTAGTCGCTAGTATAGAAACTTTAGTATTAGTATTATTATTATAAGTAAGTCTTAATTTAGTATAAATAGATCTTTTCTACCGAGGAGTAAGCGAGGTAACCTTAAATATTAAATCTACTATTAAGTTAGTATAAAAACTCCTATAGCTAGAAGATATAGACGTCGAGTTAATAAATCTATATAATTCGCTATAATAGAAAGGCCTAGCTATAGCTAATAGCCGACGACGAAGCTTAAGAGTCGTAATAGTAGCCGTAAGTAAAATAGTAGAGATAGATTATCTAGAGAAGGTAGATAAGGAAGAGAATAAGGAGGGTTAAGAAAAGAAGAATAGAAATTCGTAGTACGAGTTATTTATTATAGCTATAGTAAAGGGAAGTAAAGTAAAGTAGATATAAGAAATTACTACTTAAAGTACTAGTCTTTAACTCTATAGTCGATAACTTAAGTAGTCTAGTAATAATAGGCGGTTTAGAAAGTAGTTTAGTTAAAAAAGGAGATAGAGTAATATAGAGCTTAAAAGCTCGC
Organism: Exophiala aquamarina CBS 119918; assembly: GCF_000709125.1. Lineage (NCBI taxonomy): Eukaryota > Fungi > Ascomycota > Eurotiomycetes > Chaetothyriales > Herpotrichiellaceae > Exophiala > Exophiala aquamarina. The sequence goes on along the minus strand of NW_013550558.1, from coordinate 63,857 downwards.
CCTTATAGAACTTCTAATCGTTCTATAGGTAGAGTAGTAGAGAGATAGTTATTTATCGAGAGTATAAAGTTATATAGTTAGTAAAGAACTAAATATTAATTTAGATTTTATTACTTACCTTCGAGTTAATAAGGATATTAACGTCCTTATCTAAATTCTTAGTATACTATCGATTAATACTAAGTCTTAACTTAATTTAATATATAGAATAAGCCCTACTATATAGATAGTTTATTAGCCTAGTATAGTATCTCGTTATCGTTAGGATTAAGGCGCCGCTATAACTATTACTCTAAGGTATAGAATATTAATAGATAGCTAATTAAACTACGAGACTAGTTTAATAGTATCTACTAAAGCTAGCTAAGTCTAACTATCTCTAGGTAGCTTTACCTAGTTTTAAGTATATCTAGACTTAAAGTAGTTAGACGAAAGGGCTTTTAGACGCTAGTATATAAATTAATAATTATCCGCGATATTTAACCTAGAAGCGTAATATAAATAAGCCTATTACTTTAGATTATAATTTAAAAGATAATTTAAAGAGATAAATTTAACTATATAGTAATATCCTTAAGGGTAGCGAGTAATACTTATTATACCTAACTATTAGTAATCTACTAAGCTATATTAGCGTTCTTCTCTAGGAAATTCTTATCGTAGATAATTATATATTAGTCTAGGTCGACGTAGGAATTAATATAAAATACGTTCCGCTAAGAATCCGATATAAGAATAAAATATATACTTCGTATAATTAAGCTAAGATAGTAGAATCGTTAATAATCTAAGCTTCTCTAAGTAGGATCTATACTTAATAGGTACCTCTATACTTCGATTATATCGTAGTAAGTATTCTATCGACCTTAATTTCGTAGAGTATATACGTCGATAAGTACGCTAGTATATACTAGTAGAACGTCGCTCTATATATCGAGCGTAGCGTTAATAACGCTAATAATAATAAGTAATTAATTCGATAGCCGTTCCTATAATAGTCGATTTTAACTACTACCGTCGGAATATTCCTAAATCTATATATAGTCTCGCCTCTAAATATATTACTCCTAGGAGTACTAAGATCGATATCGTATATACTCTCTCGTTCGATAATTTATATTTATATTGTCCTCTCGATTAACCTTCTAGTAGAATAGTAACGAATAAATATAGATAAGAAACTAATAGATAAAGGTAGAATCTAATTCCTTTTAATTTATAGAGACGTTAGTCGATTATATACTAATACGGCGTCGTCTTTCTTCTCGTATAAAGGCGGCTAGGACGTTAAGAAAGTACGAGAGCTATAGATATTTCGTAATTATTACGATATATCGCTAGTACGAAGTACTTTAGTATAGAAACGAGTAGCTTATTCGTAACGGCGTTTAGTATAAATAAATAAAACGCTCCTTCTCTATAGCGAATAGTAACTACCCTAAGATATCTAGGTTAATTAGCCGCGTAGGTATAGTAAGCTACGTAGAAACCTCCTTTAGGTCGAATAGATTAGCTTACTTAAGCTTAAACTCTAGTAAGTCTTATATTACTAATATATTAATCGCCTTCTAATTATACTTAAAAATCTATTACTCGAAAGTATCGTATCTATTAGTTAGCCTATACTATTTCTTAACGATAAACTTATACGCGGCCTCGAATATCGCGATATCGAACCTATCTACGCTATCGAATCGACGAATTATTATCGAGTAATAGGAGAGGGCGTATAGCTTAGGAATATTAAAGCCGGTCGATAGCGCGGTAAAGGAACGAAAGACCTCCTTTAGGAAATCTATCCGTCGAAGGATCGTATCTAGCTACGAGAGAGTATCGATATTATAACTATAGTACTATACGTATAGCGTAAAATTAACTATAGCGCGAACGAATTAAATTATCGGCTAAGAGAGTAGCGACGCTAATACCGATACTAACTAGCGAAGTATAGCCTTTTACTTAACTCTAGTCTATTATACGACGTTACTAAAGGTAGTAAACCTTCTAAGTATAGGGAAAGTAGATATAATATTAAATCGCTAGTTAAGCGACGTCGTAGCGAGGAAGTCTTCTAGAGTAGCTTTTAGAGCTTCTAATATCTAGTTCGTAATTATATAATAGACTACGCCCTTAAAATACTAATAGAGTAAATCGATATATATAATCTCGTATATATTAACGCGCTAGAACTTCTATATAAAGCTCGTAATATCGTCGACGTTTATAGAGGCGTCCCTATTATTCGGTACCGTCGTATCCTATATATATTTTATATTAGTAGCGCTAGCGTAGTTACGCTTTCGCTTACGATTAAGTTTATATACTTATACGATAATATTATAGGTATATTAATACGTACGTAAGGGATATCGCTCTACCGAAGTTAACTACTCTCGCTTAACCGGCGGAATCTAATAGATTATATAGTACTAGCCGCTTTTAACCCCCGTAATTAGGGCCTATTCCTTATAGTCGACTACGAAGCTACTAATAATAGGATAGTATTTTCGTATTAGGTCGTCGGCGTAGTATAGCGATACTCCTTTTAATTTAAGACGAGATAATTCTAGTACGATATACGTATTATTAGTTCGATATCTACTCGGAGAGTAGTAGACTAGAATAATAGATCGGCGCTACGCTTACCTCTAGTTATAATCTTTATAGCTTAGTTATAGACTAGCCTCCTAAATATATAGAACTTAAGTCCGAGTAATCGATAATCTTTCTTCTTTAAGATAGATAGAAATCCTAGAAAGATCTTAGACGAACGTTTCTAGGAGCGTCGAGTATTTTTATCTAGATTTTCGATAGTAATATAGACTAAGTAGGAGGACTTATCGTTATAATATTAGGTTAGTTATATTTTATTAGACGCGATTATTACGAAAATAATTATTATACTAGATAGTAGTACTTTCTAAATATTTTACTACTAGAAATTCGTATATATTTTATTCTAGATATAATATTTCTTATCCTCGTCCTTATATAAACGTACCGAAGTATAGGAGAGGTTAGGCTAGAAGGACGAATAACTAATAAGAAAGCGAATAATACTTATAATTAAGCGATACCTTATAGTATAGATAATTTATAAATTCGCTCCGAGTAGCGATACTATAATCTAGCGCTCTATAATCTCGTCGTTCGAAATACTATAGAGAATTTTTTCTAGTATTTACTTTTATTTAACTATCGAATTAATAGACGAGAGTATTTTCTACGAGCCTATATAGAAACGAAAGAACTTATTTATAGAATTACTACTAATCTTAGTCTAGAATAACTAAGTATATAGTTTATATTCTACTAGACTCTAGAATAGAAGGAAAACGCTTAGGTATATTAAATAGAAAGGTAGATTTAATAAGGCTTCTAGTAACGATAGACTAAGTCTCGTACTATCTTCTTAAGATTAATACTAGCTAGGTAGAACTATACTTCCTTCGACCTCGATATAAGTTTTAATAATAGTAGATATATCGAACGAAATAGTCCTTCGAGATAAAGGCTAGTATTAAACGTAGTCGGCTTTAAAGTTATATAGATCCTCTAAGCTTATAGGCGTATTATTAATCCTATTAAATATACCTTTATCGTTCTCGTTTTCTAGTTCGTACTCGGGTAGAGCGCTATTAATACGCTAGACTACTCGTAGAATAAGTCTTATACTCGTTTAGTAGTTATTATTACTTAGTACGGTCGAGACTAGCTCGTCGTAGTCTAGGTCGTAGAAGTAGGTATATCGCTAGAATAGGATACTAGTAGGGCCGAAATATAAGGAGATATATCGTATTAGCCCTCGAATATTCTATAGTTATCGATAGTAGTAGAGATATATATAAGCGTAGAAAGTACTTATAATATTAATATAATCGATACTATTCGATAGCTATAGCGAAATAGTATTTAGTATAGTCGTTTATAGTAGCTTAATCTCGACTATACTTAGCTAGATAGCTTTAGCCTATTCTAACTATTATATTATATAACTTTATAGGGCTTAGTATATAGATAGAGGTATAATATTATATAATAGCGCGCCTTAGTTACTTATTTTAATATCTTCGCGTTATCGATGATAGATACTAGTCTCGAGTAAGGTTACGCGTTATCCTTACTATCGACCTAGAAGTATAACGACCTTCCGCCTATAGTTATTTTAAGTAGGCGTACCCTAAAAGACTCTAATAAAGAGCTAACTTCTATACGAGAGTAGCTACGCTTACTAAAACTACGTCTCTTCCTTTCTATACTACCGAGAACTACGTCGATATATTATAATTTACTATTTAACTCGATAGGATAACCCTAGCGAATCGAAGACTATACTTAATTAAAACCTTAGAATAAATCTATATACTTTAACTAAAAGCCTTACTTACTCCTCCGACGCGTATAACTTTACGATATTAAGAGTCTATAAGCCCTTTCTATTACTAGTTAATCGATAGAGTACTACGTTAAATTAGTCCTCGATATAGACGAGCCTTATATATAAAATAAGTCGCTCTATTAGGCCTTTAATACTTAGAAGTTAAAGGTATCGCGAGCTATTAAGCTCTATATTATATATTAAATAATCGAAGACTATACTCGATTAAATTTTAGAATAAACCTATAGACTCCTAATTAAAAGCCTTACTTACCCTTCGACGCGTAGAACTTAGCGATATTAAGAGCCTATAAGCTTTACGTTAAGTTAGTCCTCGATATAGACGAGTCGTATATATAAAATAAGTCGTTCTACTAGGCCTCTAACGCTTAGAAGTTAGAAGTATCGCGAGCTATTAAGCTTTACGTCGTAAACTATAGCTAAAACTAGAAAACTCTACTAAGCCTTAAAGAAGTACTTAAAGATAGACTAACTACGCTTAAATCTAGAAAAACTCGTTAATTTATAAATCTATAGATAAGTTTAACCTTACTTTTACTTTACTTCCCCCTTATACTTTATTCTTACTATTAGGCCGCCGATTAAATTCTAAAATTCTTCTTACTACCCTAAGTTACTAACTATTCCTCTACTTCCTTTAATCTTTATATAAGAGCGCCGAGCGAGTAAATACCTTCTATAGACGTATATCGTAATAACTACTATATAGTAGCTTCGAGCCTAGTCGTAGGTCGCTATAAAATAAGATATCTACGATCGTATTAATACTAGTAAAAACTACTCTTAAGGAGATATTAACGCTATCTTCTAGCTTATACTATTAGAGCGTCGTCTCTATATAATTACTATTTTAGAGCTCTTACGTAAGTATAGACTTACTTAGGCGTCGTTCGAGTTCGATATAAATAAAGGCTTAGTCTAAAATATAATTAATAAATTAAAGGTTAATATTCCTAATTATTTATTAACTTAGGTAGAAACTAATAGAGAATCTAAAAAATAGGTAGACTAGGCTATTTATCGTTAGATCTAAATAGTTTACTATAACGAGTTAAAGAAGGCCGCTAGAAATCTTAAGAAGTAGATCTAGAAAGAGCGAAGCTAATTATCGTCTATACTAGGTTCTCCGTTTCCCTCGTAAAGTCTTAAACTAGAAGATTCTCTAGTATCTTTATAAATAAATAAGGCGGTAGATACTCTACCTATATAACTAGTATTCTCTATAGTATAAACTCTAGTTAACGTTAGATTAGAAGGCTAGTCCGCGAGACTATAGTATTCTAATTAATAAGGCTAAAAGATCGTCGTCTATATTAGCCTTCCTAGTATCGAATCTACGTTAGATTTCGTAGAATTAAAGTTATAGTAGGATTACGACCGTATATTCGACGAAATTAATAATATAGCTAAGTAAGGAATAGAAGAATATAGCGACCCTTTACTCGTTATCGATTATTTTATATTCTAGCCGCTAAAACCTAGGCTAGTCGTTAAGTTTAAGGATAGACCTAGCTTCGGTAAATAGTTTAACTAGGGGTTCCTAGCTAATCGAACTCGAGATAACGTATATAATATAGTTATATATTAAAAAAAACTAGTACGATTAGATTCGAATAACGGTTGTATAGACTTTATAGTATAGTAGGTATTATATAATCGACTAGAGGAAAATAAGTATTAATATAGTATATTCTAAATAATCGTTACTATTTCTAACTAAGTCTTACTAACTATCTCTATATATAGGCCTCCTTAGTATATACTATTCTAATAGAAGTACTTAATATCGTTATAGCCCTATACTAGATTACGACTTATATAATCTAGAACCTAATATCCGACTATAGACTATTATCTAGAAAAACGTAGTCGATCGTACTAGAAACTTAGTTTATTTAAAGTAGAATATCGAGAAACTATTAGGAACTAATCCTCCTATACTACCCTTACCTAGGTAGATTATATACTAAACTAATCCTAAGTACCTTCGGTATAAATAGAATTCGATAATAAATATAAATATATCGATAAACTCGATCTAAGTATCTAGAGCTTCGATATTACTATCTTTAGATACTAGCTAAAAGCGTATATAAGAAGAAGTAAACTCTACTACTTAACTATTACTTTCGAAGCGCCTAAAATTAGTAAATCCTTTATCGAAAATAAAGCCTATCTAATAGTTCGTCGCTCTAGATCTAAATTTAGGCGAAATAAAGTAGACTCGTTAAAAGGTCTAGGCTTTAGCTCTTTTTAATACGTCGTCGCTTAACGAGCCTAGATTTCCTCTACTAAAGAAGATAGCGACGGACGTTTTCGAAGCTACCCTAGGCCTAAAGGATTCTTAATTAAGTATAGTATTACCTACTATATCGTAGTCTACCTAAGTAATTTACGTAGATAACTTATTCGACTTAAATAATAATACTAAAGCGATAGATACTAACGATAGTATAACGTTAGCGTTAGATAAGAATAATAAAAATTTTCTAGCTAATACTATAGTTAACCTTATAATACTAGAGTATTATAAAATACCTTCGTTACCTTTAGCTCTACTATCTTAGAAAGAAAGTAGAGCTAATATAATACTCGATTAATTTAAGTTAATACGAAGTTAATCCTATAACGAGAATTAAGAGGAGTTTAACGAGTATAACGAATAAGAAGACTCTATCGAATTAAGTAGTCGACTTACTCTAGCTACTAAAGATAAATTCTTATAGAAGGCGCTCGATAAAAAGAAGGCTAATATAGAAGCTATAAAGATATTAAAATAACTAAAATAAGAAAAGATATAGCTCGATAAGGATATTCTTCGACGAATATATATTTTTTTTAAAACCGATATCGATAGTAGGAACTCTAAGACCTTCTTTAACTTTTAAGATATATAAAGATTTCTAATAATATATTAAGTATATAGCGCGTACTAAATACTCGAGCGAGAAATCCTCGATACGACTCTAGTCGACGATATAAAAGTTCGCTCTCTAGGTATCTCGATCCTCGGAAATAATCCTAGTATAGAAAAATCTACTTCTATCGCTACCTTAATATTCTTAACTCGACTACTTAAAGAAGCCTATAATAAAGTTTAAAATTATCGCTAATCGAATAACTCGAAATAACGAAAATAATACTTATCTATATTAGATAATAAATATTAATAACTAGTTAATATAAAGTATCTAACTAAATCGTTCGAGATCTATTATTTCTATATCGAGTATAGTCTATCTACTTAACTACGATCTATAAAAGGTACGATTATCTTTTACGTACTATATTTCCTTATCGTTAACTCGGTTAAGGAATTCTATAATTAAATTAATATAGATTAGAAATAGAATAAGCTTAAGTTTAAGATCTACATATAAGTAACCTAATAAAAGAAGAAAAAGATAATATATATAAAACTAGTAATCGAAAACGAAATCGTTAAGAAAAATATTAAAGAAATATATATATCTATAAACGCTACTTAAATTCTTCGTATAGATATAGACTAAAACGGCCTTTAAGGATTAACGTAAAAGATTTTCTTTACTATATAAGAGGCCTACGATAATTTAATAGTTAGAATAAATATTTATAGCCTTATTCTTTACGGACGCTAGATTCGAGACGAATTCTACTAGACCTATAAAATAACTAATAACTTAATAACCTAGAGTAGAAAGTCTATTTACCTTCGAGCGTAATTTAAGTCGTTTAGTATTCCTAAGATTATATTAATATCTAGTATTCCTATTCGAATAGGACTTTAAGATCTTAAAGGCGTATCGTTACTATAGTTATATAAACTTATAATCTTAGAGAACCCTAAACTTACGAGTTATCGGTACTAAAAGGAGACTAAAGACGTTAAGAAGTAGAAAAATTTAACTAGTAATTAGATTAATAACCTATTTTAGTTATTATATATATCCTTAGAACTACTATAGCTACGAGCTTATATTAATAAGCTAATATATATAGATATAGTATAATAGAAGTTAAAGGCCCTTATATCTACTATTATAATCTAGCGGTCTCTCGACTCTAAGTAGTTCGACGATAAAGTCTTAATAAGTATTCCTTAAATAAACTACTATTAAAGTAACTATAAGATAAAAAAGAGTTATATACGCGAAATTAGCTAGCTTACTCGAGCTCTAGTAGAAGAAAATAATACTAATAGTTTATTAATCGCCCTAATAATATAGAAATATACGACTTTCCTTCTACTATATAAAATATAAAAGGCGAGAGAAACGAAGAATATAGTATAGTATTAGTTCGGTAAAGAATAGCTTAATAAAAATAAAGTCTAGACTACTAGCGCGCGTAATAAAGATAACTTCCTCTAGAAGTATCGAGAAATAATATAGAAAAGTAGCTCGAAGCTTATAACGATTAAGAGTATACTTAATAAGTAACTTAAGCGGATAGACTTTATAGGTAGGCCTACGAAAGGAATTCTATTCGTAGAGTATAACGAAACTACCTACTTACTATACTATATAAGTTAAATTAACTATAGTATATACTAAGTAAGATAATACTAACCGATAATAGTAGGTTATCGAAGTTTATACGCTAAGTATTAGATTTTATATAAAACTATATATCGTATATAGTATAATAGATAGTAATAAGCGATAGACTCTAGTACGCGAATACCTTAAATCGAACGAGTATAATATTATTATCGAGGTTTCTAAGGGCTTAGGTATAGAGTTTACCTTAACGCGTACCTAGTTCTTAGTCTTAGTAGAATAGTAGAGTAATTTCGGTAAGTACTAATAAATAATAGGGCGTATACTACGTAAAACTAACTAGAACTAGAACGGCTTCTTAACGTTTAAGCTATATATTAAAAACTTTATAGGCGATATAACCTTAAAGCTTCGAAGAAACGGTAGAAAAAGATTCGCTAATTTCCTAGGGTAGTAGGATATTAATAAAGCCTTAAAGGATAAGGCTAACGAAGACGATAATATCGAAAACGATAATAAGCTTACTATTCTAGAGGACTAAATCCTAATAGAGAGATAGCGTCTTAAGAATTAACTATATCGAATATTAAAAGCGGTATACTTTATACGATGGAGGAATAGTATATAGGTAAGTAGACCGATATAGACTTAAATAAAGAACTAAATTAGTTAAAGCTAACGAGGTATAGATAAATCTAGGCGTATACTAATAGATACTAGTAACTATATCGAGAGCTTAACGTAGTACTCCTATAAATAAGTAAGGACTAAGTTAATTAGAGTCGATAGGAATTACTCTAACTTAATAGGTACTATCGAGATACGAATAAAAAGAGTTTAGTAGTAACTAGTATAATACTTCTTAGCCCCGACTTAACTTATATCGATTTAATACCGAAGAAGGTATTCTCTTCTTACCGAATTTACTAAGCGTCCTAGATTTAGTACGATAGGAAAGGCTATCTAAGTTAATATTAATATATATAATACTAATAACTTTCCTTCTTTTAAGATCTACTAGTATAATATAGTTATTAGATCCGATACCGGAAAGCGAATAGTCTAACGTAAGATCTAGAATTCTAGTACCCGTAAGGATAAGACTAGAGCTATAATAATCTATAATAGTAATCGTCTTATCTAGTCCTTAAAGGATTATAGTAAGCTTCGTCTTATAATCGATCTTAACTAAGAAGAGGATCGTCCTAGTCGCGGCGATAATAATAGCTTTCGCCTTTATATTAAGAAGACTAGAGAAGTAGATATTAGTATTATTTAATAGTTTCTTAATAGTCGAATTTAGATAAGTATCTTCGTTACTAAAGCTATTAATTTTATAGATTATTTTCTATGTAAGGGTCCTTCTTAGTCTCTAGAATTTCTCTTAGTAAAATATTCTCTTTTTAAACGTAATAGAGAGCGTATCGATCTCGGTAGCGATATCGAAGTTTAGCGTAGTATTTACTAATTAATATATCTTACTAAAGGAAAAAAGATAGTTATTAATCTCGATATTACTAACTCGTACTTTAGGAAGTCCTCTACACTTATTACTATAGTTATTACTAATAGTAGCTAGCGTAATTCCGCTAATATTACGGCTCGACTTATACCTACTTAGACGAATAGTAGTATAGTCGTTAATACTACTTATAGAGTACTCTAGTCTAAGTTTAAAGGTATAATTATTAAAGTAAGTTACTAAGCTAATCTACTACCTAAGAAG
>NW_013550558.1:42726-52415 GCF_000709125.1 Exophiala aquamarina CBS 119918 | reverse complement strand
TACTACTTCTTAAGTTCTACCTTATAATACGAGTAGCTTTAAGGCCTTTAGTATTCTAATAATATTAATTAGTACCGATATTTCTTACGTATCGCCTAGTAGTTAATAGGCGTCTATAGCTACGCTTACTATATCTTTTAATCGCTTTAATAGTCGTTATACTATAGTATATTAAATTAATAATTATCGAGTCGAGATAATTTCTTTAGCTAACTAGTATAATATACTTAAACTACTTATAACTTAATAGATAAGTTAGGTTAGCGGTAGAAAGCTTTCTTAGTAGGTCTACTATCTTCGTAATAGTATTTCTAAGGGCTAGTTTACTTACGTTCTCTATTAAGAGGTTCCTAAGATTAAGGCGGTCCTAAGTAGAATTACTAAAGATAAGTAGAATAGTAAGATTATAGTTATTATCGTATTAAAGCGCTATTATATTCGAGCTTTCCCTATTAGTAAAGATACCTCTAATTAGAAAGGTAACCCTCTCTCTAGCTATCTTATTAAGCGAGATATTACGATACCTAATAAGTTCGACTTTTATCTCTATTCGTATATTATTCTTTAGGGTACTTCTCGACCTATTTATTATACTATTCTTTACGATAATACTAATTATTATTCTAAAATAATTTAAAATATAATCTATAAGTACTATTATTAGTATATACGGTCTACTACTTTCGTTTCTCTTTATTCTACTATATACTATATATATATTACTTCTAATCGTACTAAAGTATATAAAGATATTATATTATCTTAAGGCCCTTAAATAGGTCTCGATTTTAAGTAGGGTTAGGCTAGAAGTCGATCTTTAGAGCCTAGCGACTTAGAAGTAAAGCTATTAATACTTCTCTTTAATACTAACTTATCGTAATTACTCCGGAAGTATTACTAGCTTTACGGCGAGAATAGTTAACTTTAGGTATAGCTAGATATAACTAAACTAAACTAAACGAATATATAATACTAAGGTAATAGGTAAAGGAAGTAAAGTATTAACTTTAATTAAATTCTACCGTTCCTTATCTTATCTTCTTTCCTTAATTATAGCTAATAACTATAATTACCTACGTAGTTAAAGTTAATTATTCTACTCTCTCTTTTAAAAACGCGTCGAGCTTATCTATAGTTAAGATCGCGCTAGTTTATAATTATCTACTACCCTCTTAAGCTTTATACCTACTCTCTCGGCTACCCTAACCCTATATCCGACTCTTTACTATCCTATACTCTATAGTCGTTATAGAACTACCTTTAAATCGTAAGATATATACGACTTATAAACTTAGAAAAGCTAAAGTCGAGCGAGTAATATTAGAATATACCTATAAGGAATATATTAAGGCCTACGAGGAGCGGGTTAGAGGAGAAGGCCTAATAGGGACGATAAGAGATAAATTCTTTACTATAGCCTATAGTATTAAATAGATAGTCGGTAGAATTAAATAGAGTAAAGGTTTTAAGAGGTTTAGAGAATAGTAGAATAAAAAGCGACCGAGAATAACGCTAGCTATCTACTTATTATAAATAGAGGATCGTTATTACCTAACGTTTTAGTATAATCTCGAAATATACGAGCGTAGTCTAAATACCTAGTTTAAAGTTATAAGAGATATAAGATATACGAAAATTAATATTATAGCTAAGATACTTATAGTAGAATTAAAAGAAAAGCTTTTACTTATCGCCGTCGCTACGAGTCCGATACTACTACCTATATACCCGGTCGATAATTATAGAAGAGCTTAGGTTTAGAAGATATTATCTAAGAAGATATACGATATATAGATAGAGCTATATAACGACTTCTTAATTAAACGTAAGGCTAGAAAGTTCTTTACGAAACCGACTAATTATCTATATTATTCGTCTAGGGACGGTAGCCTAATTTAGGATTTAGAAAATTTTAAGCTATAGTAGGAATAGTCTCGTCTAGAAACTAGTCTACCTACGTTCGAATTAGAAGAATACTATCGTTACTATAAAGGAAAGTATTTATCTAATACGGAATTTTAGCGCTATAAGAAAGAAGAGCGTATAAAAGCGAAGGATAGAGATAAAGCTATATATAAATAAATAGTAGAGACGATAAGGTAACTATTCGCCTAGTAAAACGACCGAGGATAAGTAGAATAGTAAAAGTATAGTTATTATTGTATCGAAGCGCTATTATATTCGAAGCTCTCCTATTAGCGAAGATATAGCTAACGATAGATAGTCTTAATAGATAGATAATACTAGTTAGGTATTTATAAAAGCTAATATAGTAAGTAAGACTCTTCCTTCCTTTAATTCTCGTCTTTACTATAATAGAAGCTAGTATTAGGTACGACTAGAAATAATAAAACCTAAAGAGTACGGCGTATCTAGATATAGCTAGAAATAATAAGTACGACCTATATAGGTACGACTAGAGATAATAAATCCTAGAGAAAGTACGACGTATCTAGGTACGACTAGAGATAATAAAACCTAGAGAAAGTACGACGTATCTAGATACGACTAGAGATAATAAAGTCTAGGTATAGCTAGAAATAATAAAGTCTAGGTACGACTAGAGATAATAAATTCTCGAGAGAGTACGACGTATCTAGGTATAGCTAGAGATAATAAAGTACGACGTATCTAGGTACGACTAGAGATAGAGAGAGTACGGCGTATCTAGGTATAGCTAGAGATAATAAAGTCTAGGTACGACTAGAGATAATAAAGTCTAGGTACGACTAGAAATAATAAAGACTAGGTACGGCTAGAGATAATTAAACCTAGAGAGAGTACGACGTATCTAGGTATAGCTAGAAATAATAAAACTTAGAGAGATATAGTACGTATAGGTATACTAGCTATTAAACTTAAAACGATAGAATAGAAGGGCGATAGAAGGTTTACTATATAGACTATAGGAGTATAGGGAAAATATCGATTATATATAGGAGTATAGAAAAAATATCGATTATAGTATACTTATAGGGTAGAAAATAGTTACTATAAGAGCTTAGTTATAATATATAAGCGTAGGGAAAACTATCCTTACTATACGGTAGCCCTAGGCTCCCTAGGCTCCTATAGTAAATTAAGTTACGCTAGGCTACGGGCCAAAACACCGATATTAACTACTACTTAATTAGTAGTAGATATCTAATATAGAATTATCTCGAATTAAATCCCTACTATCTAGCGTACGTCTACTCGTAGCCTTAAATAATTCTTTAAAGATTAATATTATCTAAGATAGTAGTTCTAACGACGACTTAAACGTAGATATAGTTAACGTACTAGGACTTACTAATATATCTAGGGATAGTATTAAGGTAGAACTATTCTACGAGAATAGAAAGAAGCTAGAATACTTTCTTATATAACTTAAGACTATCTTTAAGCTTAATCTAACTAAGTATACTAGGATAGAGGATAAAGTTATATTTATAGTAATATACCTTAAAGGAGTAGCGTTCTATTAGTTTAAACTAGTATAGAATAATTACCTCGAGTCCTCTAGCTCCGACGATAAAACTAGAGTATACTTTAGGAACTTTACGTAGTTCGAAGTAATAATTAAATAAATCTATAGTACGATTAATAAGGCCGTAGTAGCCTTTCGTACTATATATATCCTTAAATAAATAGAATCTATAGCTAATTATTATTCGGAATTTAAAAAGCTAGTAAAGGAACTAGAATATACGAATAATAATATCTTTAAGAATACGTTCTATAATAGATTAAAGAAGGAGGTTAAGAAGGAAATAATAGAGTATTCGGAAATATATACGAAGATAGTAGATAAGGCTATTAAACTTAATAATCGACTATACGAATTATATATAGAAGAAAATTAAGAAAGAAGCTTAGAAAAGCGAGGATATCGAGGATATTAATATTTTCTTCGAGCTAATACGAAATATCTATAAGACTATAAAGATTCTATAAATCTAGATACTATAGAACGTTATAATACTCGATAAATAGGCCTAGGTAGAGGCCGAAATATAGAGCGAAAGGTTATAGAAGAATAAGATCGAGAGAAAGAAAGATAAAGAAAGGAAAACTTATACTATAAATATAGTAAGCTTAGATACTATATACGCGATTATCTAGAAAAGAAGAGGGCTCGAGAACTATATATAATAAATATATAGAGCGATAGTATAGACGACTTAATAGTAAAAAAGGTCGATACTATTAAAGAAATTTAAAGATTTACTAAGAGTAAGAGTAAAATAGTATAGAAGAACTACTAGAAATCGAATAATCTTCGAGAATTAAATAAGTTAAATACTAAGTAATTAGAAGAGGAATTCTAGTTAAAGTATTAAACTAAGAAGCCTAAAGGACTTAAGCGTAAGACTTAGAAGAAAGAAAAGTTTAACGAATTTCTAAAGGGAGAATAATAAGATAAAGCGATATATAATATAAGGAGAAATATCGTAAAATATACTTAAGAATTATAGTATTTCTATTATAAGAATAACTATTAACTCTATTTAGCTTTAAAGACCGAAAAATAGTAGTTTCTATATAAAGATAGAGAAAGTATAAAACTATATAGATAGAAATAGAAGGTCTAGGAAACTCTAGCTATAATAATAGTCGATTTCGAAATAATACCTACGAATATAGATAATTATATAATAATTAGAACGAAGTTCTAGAAAATAGTTTATAGAATTATAGTATCGAATAGGAGAATAATATAGAAAATATTTAGGACGGCGTTAATTTATAAGTATTAAATCCGAGAATACTAGAAATATAGATATATCTACGTATATACCGAAGATAGAGAATCTTACTAATTAAGATTCTAGCGAGAAGAAGATAAATAAGTACTAATAGATAAAATATTACGACGATATAAGAACTCTACGAAATTCTATATATATTTCTAGGATAGAAGAGAAGGAAATATTCTATATCGATATAATCTAGGCGCTACTTCTAGAAAAGAATAAAAATATATATAGATTTAGAAATACGATAACTAGGAATACTCCTTATAAGCTAAATATACGTATAATACGTATAGCGAGAAAGCTTACTTTATAACCTTTAAAGGACTCGGTAAAGAAGTAATCTATACGAAAGAATAGCTAGTTTAGCTTAATTAGGAACTATTTAGTTTTAGGACGATAACGCTACTATCGCCCTATTATAATATATCTATAATAGAGAAAGGACTCGCGAATAAGATTTTACTAAATAAACTCGACTTAGTAATTATTCGAACTTACTACTAAATAGTAGAACTAGCGAAAAACTCCGGAATATAGTATAATCCTCTAGGATAACCGAAGAAAGAAAGAATCTATATAATAATTTTTAAATATATCTAGAATAAATACGAGGATAAAGAAAATAATTATATATACGACTACGTAGGCTATATATTTTCTTTTCTATTTAAGGAAGGAGAAAACGATAACTAATTAGAAGAATTACGATAGTAGTTAAATAAATATAAGAAGATAAGACTATAGAGAATAGCGTATACCTACTTTAACGACGTAGTATTAATAGAAGAAAAGAATAAGATAATAGTATTAAAGTACTAGAGTTATAACCCTAGATATATACTAACCCTAGATATACACTACTTTAGTATACTTTTCGTATCCAACACGCGATATCTTCACTAATGCCTCGAAATAGTGCTCTAAAACCCCTAGATCGTGAAGATTAGATTTAGAAGGCCCTATTAGCATTAAAAAATAACGCGTTTTTATCTATTAGAGCCGTAGCCCGCTACTTTAAAGTAGACTATTCGATATTAGTTCGTAGGCGCCGCGTAGGCTTATCGTATACTTAAGCTTACGAACCGTAGTAGATTCTAATAAACGCCGAAGAATCTATATTAGTACGATAGATTAAATAATATACTATTACCGGAGCTCTTCTTATTAACTCGTTATTAAGAGATCTTACGTACTAGCTACGATACGTACGCGTTATATATACGTCTCGAAATTATATACCCTCTACTAAAGTTCGACCTATTAATAATAAATAGCTCTATCGCTTTAAAAATCGATATCCCGAGATATAGATAGTATTCGCCCGTTAGCTAGAGTACGTACGATTCGAAGGCGTCACCTACGAGCGTATAGAGCGCTAGTTTACCGTAGTCGCTACGTAGTTCGAAGAATATAACTATAACCTTTCGAACGTATAAAATATAGACGAGTCCGGTTTCGATATTAGCGAAGAGTAAGCTATAAAGGTACTAGTATACCTCGATAGTATATAAAAATATAAGGTCGTAGTAGGTAAATAGGAGTAGGTAACGGATATTAAATATATTAGTATCGTAGACGAGTCGCTTCCTCCTCTCCTAATATTTAAGGGTAAGGATATAAATACGCGCTAGATTTCGGATTAAATACCGAATAGCTAGTATTTTATAACTAGTTAAAACGGCTAGACATTAAATAATATCGAATTATACTAGTTACGAACGATTTTTAATCCGATAATATACGAGAAGGCTACGAGTCGTAGGCGTTTACTAATCGCTAATAGGTATAGAAGTTATATTTAGGCCGATTTTATTACGTACTATATAGAGTATAATATCGACTTACTTATTATACCTCCTTATTATTCTTATATTCTTTAGCCGCTTAATATTAGCGTATTCGCCGCGTTTAAGCGGTATTATATAAGCGAGACGTATACGATCTCCCGACTTAGTTCTTAACGTCTACTACGCGCTAAATAGATCGAACTACTTACTCGAGTACGCGAAAAGGCCGTTACTAAGAAGAATATCCTTACTAGTTAGCGAGGCGTAGGTTTATCGCCTACGATACCTATACGAGTCCTCTAAAACCTACCTCGCGAGGCGACTCTTATAGCTTCTAAGCCGCGTATACTCTCCGAAACGAGCGATTTAGATCTCTCGTTACTTAAGAGCTCTCCTCTAGAGCCTATCGAACTCTTAATAGCGAATAAAAAGTTTATCGAGATACTACGAGATAATATCGTAGTATTATCGTCGGTAAAGCGCTATACGAATCGTATAACTCGCCTATACGAGTCGTAGAATACTACTATAGCTATTTAAGCTAAGTAGCTCGCCGAGTAATCCTAGCTTCTTTATAAGCGTAACAAGAGATCTCGAGGTAAAAGAGTTAAATTAGATAGGGTCTTTCTATATATAACCGAGGAAGTACTACGAGTCGCACGAGAGACGAAGGTAAAGCGTACGACGAAACGTCCGCGAGGTCGTCTACGAAAGGTTATAGTAGCCGAATCTATAGATAAGGACGAAGTTGAAGACCTAGAGAATACATCTAGTAGTTTAGATAAAGAGTTAGCTCCTCGTAGGCGATACGTAACACGATCGTATACGTAGGGCTAAAAAAGTAGTGTATATCTAGGGTTAGTGTATATCTAGGGTTATAACTCTATCTTATAGTATTTATTACTAACTACTACTAGATAAGTATTAAAGATAGCGTTAAGAAATTAATATTCTATTCTAGCGGACTAAGATAATTAACTCGAAGGCTAGTTAACCTAAATAAATACTATAATTTAGAATACTTAATAGTAGCTTCTTACTATTTATATAATATAGTAGAGAGTAAAGTAGTACGATATAATCTATTAATATAAACTATCGAAAGAATATAAGTATAATTAGTATACCTAGATAATAGAGAAGAAGAATAGAAAGAAGTAAACGCTAAAGAATTAGATAAGGACTTTAAAATATCGTTAGAAGAAGAAGAAAAATATTATATAGCTAAGGTTATAAGGAACTAGATTAAAATTATAATAAAGTACTAGAAATATAGTAAATATATAGAATATAATAACGAAATCGAAAGATATTTCTATATTTATTACGACTCTAGAATAAAACTATAAGAATAATAGAACGAAATTAATATATTATTCTACTAGAATTACGAGTATAATTAAGCGCTAATAGTATACGCTTACGTATAAGGACTAACCTACGAACGAATTATAGTTAACCTCGAATAGAAAGACGTAAAGAAAATCTAGGGAATAGAAGCTTCGACGATACGAAATTTATATACGATATAGGAAGATAAGAGAAAAGATATACTTTATATCGATAGACGAGTAGATTCGACGTACCTATTTAGTTACTTTAGCTACGCGAAAAAAAGCTACTAATAGTATTTTAAGCTATATTAATACCTATAGAATATAAGTCTTAATTAACTTCGAATTCCGATTAGTAAAATAGTATATCGATTAATAAATAAGTATAATAAATATATTTATATAGTAGAATTAAGACTATATATATATTTAAAAAATAATAAAGAAATAACCTATTAAGGCTAGATTATCTACGATAATAGCTTTAGACTCTATACGAGTTAAACGAGGAAAAAGCGGAATATATAGTCCTTACGATCGTTCTATAGAACCTTTCTATACGACTTATAATAGACTCCGAAGTAAACGAAAATTATATTTTATACTATATAGTATAAAAACTAAAAGACTATATAAAGATAAAGATAGAACTATATCGACTTATAATAGTAGATAGGTCGCTAATAGAGTTTAAAGATAAATAGATAAGAAAAGAACTATAATAAGTCGAACTATTAATAGGAATCTATTAGAAAAGAATAACTCTAGATATAATAGCGATAAAATATAACGCTATACTAAAAATAGAATAGCTAGAAAAATATAACTCTTAAATAAACTAGAAAATAAGAGAACTCGAATTTTCGAATTATAATTATAAAATAAAAATAGAAGATTAATTATCTTTAAAGGTTTCCTTTATAAAGGCGATATAAATATAACTAAGAAGTAGAATATTAGCTTAAACTAATATTAAAGAGTTACCTTTAAAATACGTAAAATATAAAGAACTATTTATAGAAAAAGAAGATAAAGTAGGGCTTCTAGAATATTAGCCTTAAAATTATAGAATATTTATAAAAGAAGAAGAAGTACTTAATTATAAGGAATAGTTAAAGTTATTCTTAAAGAAAGAAGAAGACTTTCTAAAAGATTATATCGAGAAACTAGAAGTAAAAGGCTTAGTAAAAAGAAGTTAACTAAAAATAGAAAAATATAGATTTATATTCTATAGTATACTCTTCGTAATAAAGAAGAATAGATTACTACGACTATATATTAACTATAGACCGCTTAATAATAAAACTATTAAGAACTATTATTCTATTCTTCGATAGAATAAACTATAAAATTATTTCTTAAGCGCTATATAGTTTATTATATTAGATACTAAGGACGCTTATTACTTAATTAGAATAGTTAATAAAGAAGAATAAAAAAAGATATTCCGAATAAGATAGAAAGTCTATAAATTCTTAGTTATATCTTTTAAACATCTATGTTTTGGACCGGGTAGCCTAGTAAGCCCTAGGCTACCGTGGGCTCGTAGCGCTAGGCTACAATAGATGCTTATTATAAGCTTATAGGGTAAACCTTAATTCCTATAGGCTCGCTGGGCTTAGCCTAAGTGCTGTAGACTCGCTAGGCTCGTACCTAAGTGCTGTAGGCTTATACACTAACTTTACTATTTATAGAACTTTTCTATTTTATAATTATATAGACTATTCTTAATAGCACTAAATAGTAGACTTAGTATTAGTACTAGTAAATATATTATATAATATATATAGTAAATTTTACTAAAACTTCGATATCTTAAATTATTAAGT
>NW_013550558.1:38056-42586 GCF_000709125.1 Exophiala aquamarina CBS 119918 | reverse complement strand
CTTAAATTTTTTTAAAAATTAAAAATACGCTAAATTTACTAATATATCTATATATAAAAATTACTTAATTAGGAAATATAATAGTAGCTATAAGTTCTTATAGAATATAGAATAAGCGCTGAGTGGCCCTAGGTTCTTATAGAATATAGAATAAGCGCTAAGTAGCCCTAGGTTCTCATAGAATATAGAATAAGCGCTAAGTAGCCCTAGGCTCCCTAGGCTCCTATAGCAAATTAAGTTACGCTAGGCTACGGTCTAAAACACCGATAAACTTATTAATATACTATTAATATTTTAAGAATTTATAAATAACGCTCTAAGAAAATATTTAAATATATTCGTTATTATTTACCTCGATAATATTCTAATTTTCTTAAAAACTTACGAGAAATATATAGAATATATAAGAAAAGTAATAGAAAAGCTAAAAGAAAATAAAATTCTACTTAAGCTATTTAAATACGAATTCTATAAAAATAGTATTAAATTTTTAAACTATATTATATCTTTAGAAGGACTCGTATTAAACTAAGAGAAAGTCTAAGCTATTAATAAATAGCTAGAATTAATAATAATTAAGAAAGTATAGGCGTTCTATAGATTAATAAATTATTATCGAAAGTTTATTAAGAACTTCTCGAAAATTATAGTACTAGTTACTAACTTAACTAAGAAAGAAATAATCTTTAATTTTAGAGAAAAATATAAGAGTACTATTAAAGAGCTAAAGTAATAAATAATATTCGTACTAATCTTATATATTTTCGATTCGGAAAAGAAAGTAATTATAGAAATAGACGCCTTAAATAAAGTAATAGAGAGCTACCTTAAATAAAGAGATAAATAAGAGAAGCTTTATTTAGTAGTATATTATTTAAGGAAGTTAAGCGGATTCGAGATAAATTATAATATTTATAATAAGGAACTACTTATAGTAGTAGAATATTTAAAAATATAGAAAATATACCTAGAAGGAACTAAATATTTAGTATAAATATACTCGAACTATAAAAATTTAATATATTAAATAATAACTAAAGAACTTAATAGAAGATAAGTTAAATAGATTAAAATTCTAGCTTCTTACGATTTTAAAATTATATATATTCGAGGAATAGAAAATATTATAGCCGACGTCCTTAATCGAAGAATAAACTATATAGAAGAACTAGAACTAAAGCTAGCGGCGCTTCTAGAGAAAAAAGAAAATTACCTAATATATAGAAAAGTAAAAATAAAAATACTTATAATATTAGAAATAAAATTAATAATAGAGTAAAAATAAAAAATTATATAAGTAAGGTATAATAATAAAAGTATAGAATACCTAGGTATTAATAAAATAATCGAATTAGTAATACGAAATTTTATCTAGATAGAATTAAGAAAAGATATTAAAGAATATATTAAGAATTACGATATATACTATAAAGCTAAATACTTAAGATATAAACTATATAGCTTATTATAATTAGTAGAAAATATAAATAAAGCGTAGTTAAGAATAGCGATAGACTTTATAGTTAAGCTATTACTATCGAAAGAACCTATAACGAATATAATATATAATAATATACTTATAATAAATAATACGCTAATAAAATATATTTACCTACTACTATATAAAGAGGTATCGATAGCGAAAGAATTAGTATATATAGTTACGAAAACGATATTCGTATAATACGAAATACTAGAAGTTATTATTATAAATAGAAATAAACTATTTAACTTATAGTTTTAGTAGTCGTTAACTAACCTATTAGAAATTAAATATAAAATATTAATATCTTATTATCTATAGATAGATAGATAAACGAAAAGAACGAATTAGACGATAGAATAATACCTACGATACTACGTAAATTACTAATAAAGAAATTAGGTTAAGTTACTACTAATAGCTTAATTCGCTTTTAATAATAATATATTAATAACCGAAATATCGCCGTTCTTTACGAATTATAAGAAATACCTAGACTTTAAGAAAGAATTATTAGGCGACGAACCTATAGCGAAAAGAGTAAGAATAAAAGTCGAAGACTTATATAAATTATACTTTCTATTAAAAACGAAATTAAATAAAATATTAAAAATAACTATAAAAATAGCGAATAAAAAAAGATCTAAGGAACTAGACTTCTAGGAGGAGGAGATAGTTTATATTAATATAAAAAATATAAAAATATAAAGACTAAGTAAGAAACTAGATTATATAAAAATTAGACTATATCGAATTAAGAAAATACTAGGACTAGTCTCTTATAAGTTATATTTACTAGAAGGACTAAATATATACCTAGTATTCTATAAATTACTACTAGAAAAAGTACTAAATAAAGCTAGACTAGGACTAGTATATATCGATAAGGAAACCTAGGAACTCTATTATAATATAGAAACTATACTTTAATATAGGCGGAAAGGCCGCTAGGTAAAATATCTAGTTAAATAGTTAGGATACTCGAAATAGGAGAATACCTAGGAACTAGAGACTAATCTTAACCTAAAACTTATAGCCCGATATTACTAGAAAAAGAGTCGAGAGCCCTTTATAGATCCTTACTAAAAAATACCGAGGAGAAGTCGATCTAATCTATAGAGGATAGGTTATACTAGTTAAGGAACTAATCGCTAAGGGTAATCTACTAGGAGTCTAGACGATCCTTAAATACTCCGAGAGTAGCTATCTCGCGCTAGATTATCCGATTAGAGATATCTTTTAGATAACGTAACTATAACTCGGACTAGATTCCTTTATTCTCTAGTTCTAATAATTTCCGTCGAGCGTCCGCTATTAGGCGGCGTTTTTTAAATAGATTACTTTTAGCTTTCTTCTTCTACTTACTAATCTAACGAAACTCTTCTAAGGAGAACGTTCCGTTATACGTTCGTTAATATTTTAGATAGTTCGCGTATTTTATAGACTAGTCGCGATTATAATAATACGTTACGTTATACTTAATATACTCGGTATAAGATACTATAGCTTCGTTTTCCTTAACGGCGATGGCGGCGGCGACTTTAAGGAGCCGTTCGGCTTTAGTACGAGGACGCGGAGGCTTTAGGACCTTAGGGATTTTTAGAATTCTAGGTTTACGAAACTTAGCAACGCGGAATCTATCTATAGTAAGCTATAGGGAAGAAGGAGGAATAGGAAAAGGACTAAGGAGGGAATACTTACCTTAAGTATATCGAGATAATAGACTACTAGAGGAGAGGATAGTATTACGATAGTTAAGAAATAGGTTACCTTATATAGGTACCCTCGGGAGACTTTAAGGATATTAGTAGGAAGGTATATCGATAGGACTATAAGAGGCTAAGGTACGTAACTAGGAAGCCGAATTAGGAGATAATCGCGGCCTATAGGACTATAGGCTACTAGAGTAAGAAAGTATAGGAATATAGACGGTATTCTAGTATTATATATATACGCTTATTACCCTAGATAGAATTATTCGTAGTTAACTTCGTTAGTAATTCTATACTAATATTTTAGGATATAGTCCGACGATTATATATTCCCTTTATTATCTTAGTTAGTACTCTAGTACCTACTCTATTAAGGAACCCTACCTTAGTTAGAACTACTTATAGCTCGGATTATAATAGAATTAAGTAAGTTAAATACTAAATAATTAGAAGAAGAATTTTAGTTAAGATATTAAACTAAAAAGCCTAAAGGAAGAAGAATAAAAGGAAGCGATATATAATATATTTATTAGGAATACCCTAAGAGGCTTCCTAGTAAGTATATAACTAATAGGTCCGAGAATACCTCGTACTTCGTACGAGATTCTAGTCTTTTTAAGCGATCCTTAAGGGCTTACGAACCTATTACCTAATATTATCTCGCACGAAGTACTAGGGCGAATCGTAAGATCTCGACGTAGAATACTAGGTACGAGAGTCGTACTCGTTACGCTAAGTATACGCGGAGCGAGAGTTCGATCTCTAGTAAAAATACTAAGTAAGTTCTTTACTCGATTTATAACTTAAGCTATTTATACGGAGAAGTACGTATATAAGGCTTAGTCCGCTTCCTAAGGCCTTAGTACGTAGCGTAGCTTCGTAGATACTTATCCTTCTAGGAGTCGTATCGTAGAAGAGTACTATACGACTCGAGGACGAGCCGCCTAGGAGAAGAGATAATTATTAGGAATATCCTAAGAGGCTTCCTAGTAAGTATATAACTAATAGGTCCGAGAATACCTCGTACTTCGTACGAGATTCTAGTCTTTTTAAGTAATCCTTAAGGGCTTACGAACCTATTACCTAATAATATTAAGACTAAGCGATACCCTATTAAAGCCTAGTTACGTAATTAAGCCTATATAAGCTAGGATTACGTAGTATCTATTAGGTAAGGCTATACTTAAGCCTTACGAAAGATTCTATAAAACGCTATTCTATTCTATAGGATTAGAAATTACTTAACTTAATTTCTAAGTATCCTAGGAGTTAACTCGTATTTACGAATACTCGGTAATTACTCTCGTACTTACGAGATATAATAACGGAGCCTAC
>NW_013550558.1:0-38046 GCF_000709125.1 Exophiala aquamarina CBS 119918 | reverse complement strand
GAGTTAACTCGTATTTACGAATACTCGGTAATTACTCTCGTACTTACGAGATATAATAACGGAGCCTACGCCTATATAAAATAGGCCTATACTCCTTTACTTAGATAGATTTTAAGTTATTTAATAAGATAGAAAGCGACTATATATTCTACTCCTTCTTTCTACGGTCTTCGGCTACTTCTACTATAGATCCTAAACCTTATCTCCCGGATACTTCCTAACCTCCTTCTTTAATCTATTATAGAACGTATTCTTAAAGATATTATCGTTCGTATATTCTAGTTCCTTTATTAGCTTCTTAAATTCCGAATAATAATTAACTATATATCCTATTTATTTAAGGATATATATAGTACGAGAGGCTACTATAGCCTCGTTAATCGTACTATAGATCTATTTAATTATTACTTCGAACTACGTAAAGTTCCTAAAATATATCCTAGTTTTATTATCGAGACTAGAAGACTCGAGGTAGTCGTTCTATACTAGTTTAAACTAATAGAACGCTACTTCTTTAATATATATTACTACGAATATAACCTTATCTTCTACTCTAGTATACTTAGTTAGATTAAGCTTAAAGGTAGTCTTAAGTTATATAAGAAAGTATCTATAAGGGTTTTAATAGGAGCTTATTTAACTACTATAGGACCTATCTAATAAGGACGTTAAGCTAAAGGGGAGAGAGAAAGAAGTCCTACCGCTATCTAATAGGGAGATATAATCTCCTAGGGTAGGTCGCCCGGTATCCTAAGTAACTATTAGTATTATGTAATATCGTCCGGCTGTATAACTATACGGTCGAATCTAGGCATCGCTAGTTTAGTCTTAGCGTCGCTCGCTAAGATATCCATTAATGTCACGTAATATCGTTCGGCTGTACAACTATACGGTCGAATCTAGACGTCGCTAGTTCTTACTAAGACATCCTACGGGTTTAACCCGTGACAATATTAATCTACTATAGAAGAAGATAGAAAGTATTTCCTTTATTCGTACGATAGATAGATTTTCTCTTTTCTTTTTTCTCTTTAGCTTTAGAATCCTCGTTATATAGTAGTTAGACGAATTACTCTAAATTCCTAGCTAAACTCTAATACTAACTTTCCTATTTCCTTTAGGTACGAGTAGCTTATTCTTAGCGATCCTTCTAGTAACCTAGTTCGTAATATATAGTCCGACGATTAAATATTTCCTTTATTATTCTAGTTAATACTTTTATATCTACTCTATTAAGGAGTCCTACCTTAGTTAGAACTACTTATAGCTCGGATTATAATACGCCTCTCTATATCCTTTCTATTATCGAAAACCTCTCCTATAGTAGGCTCCTAACGCTAGAGAGCTAGTAGTATATTAACGTAGCGTTCGATAATAACTTTATAATACGTAACGTACCTAATTAGCGTCGTCTAAGGTATAGAATCGGTTATTTTAGCGCGTAAAAGAGGAGGGATTACGGAAATATTAAAAAGGCGTATATAACTTAGATAATTAAGTCGATAGTAAGGTCGTAATATAAAGAGACTATAAGGAATACGATAATATAGTAAAATTTAGTGTAGCTATAGCTATTTTTACTGTAGGAGTCTATCGACTTAGTAACCTTAGTGTTCGCTCGTATTTCCGTTCGCTCTAGCTATTCGATCTCCCGAGGTATTCCTCGAAATAGACACCTAACTTAAAGCTAGTTCGGACCGTTATTAGATATACTATAGCCACGGAAAGACTAAGTCTAGAATAATAGAGCATAGGAGAAGCAGGAGAAAATATATTCTAATAGGAAGGCAACGGGAGATCTATTAGGTCAAGGTAGGTAGGTATAATGCTTGGATTACGCTGTTGAATAAGTATATAAACCCCGCGCGGTAGGGAGGAGTATAGAGGAATTAGTAAGTAGTAGGGCTATATAGATATTTATTATATATAGGTAATATAATAAACGAAATTAAATATAATATAAAGCGAAAGGTAAAACCGATAAAGGTAAAGAGGTAGCGATGGATAATGTTAAGTACTTAGCGAAGCGTAAATCCGTATAAAATATAAAGGTACCGTTGAAAGCGAGCTAAATTAATAGAAGCCTTAGGCTACTCATCGGCTATATTATTATTGTCCGGAGGACAAGGTTTAGAATCTATAGTGGAAGTAGTCGAAGACCGTAGAAAGAAGGAGTAGAATAAATATATAGTCGCTTTCTATCTTATTAAATAACTTAAGATCTATCTAAGTAAAGGAGTATAGGCCTGTTTTATATAGGCGTAGGCTCCGTTATAATATCTCGTAAGTACGAGAGTAATTACCGAGTATTCGTAAATACGAGTTAACTCCTAGGATACTTAGAAATTAAGTTAAGTAATTTCTAATCCTATAGAATAGAATAGCGTTTTATAGAATCTTCCGTAAGGCTTAAGTATAGCCTTGCCTAATGGATACTACGTAATCCTAGCTTATATAAGCCTAATTACGTGAGTAGGCGTTGATAGGGTATCGCTTAGTCTTAATAGTTATTAGTAACTATAGACCTATTAATATCTTGAGAGGATACTATTATTTATAACCAGCCTAGGTATAATCGTGGAGATAGTATATTAAGAGTAGTATAGTAGTAATACACTATTTAATAGTGTTAAATTTCTTAGAGTTAAGTAGCATCGGGTTTACGGCAACTAGTGAACTTGGTAGATCATGGGACGAATATAAATCTTGAAGTCTCCCTTGGATGGATAGTGATAGGAAATTGATCGCGAGGCAGTAGTTGTCGAGACTAATAACCTATAGCTAGTGCTGAGGTCCCGTAGTATTCCTTTACTAGACAAAGGTTTCCTAGACTGCTTAATGAGATTCATCTCCGAGATCTCGCTCAATTTATAGGTTCACTTGAGCAAGATAGTATAACTCCTTAGGACGAGACAAGAGATAAAGCTTTGTTTCTACTGGCCGTAGGGTACGCGGGGTAACTAGTCCCACATTCACTACTAGTGCTAGTAGTTGACGGCTCTCGTGGAATCTCCAGCGGCAGGCAACCCTACACAAGCCTGTCGATCGGTAGCATGCTTCGTAGGGTTCCGTACTGAGGGCGAGTAAGGGAATAAAACGTCTGCAAACTTCCAAGCGGGGCGTGGGACGCACTGCTGTAGTTTTAGGAAGAATGGCTATATCTTCTAGCGAAGTATCCTTACTAATAGAACTATCCTTCATAGTTTAACTCCTAACTACTAGTATTCCTAGCATCCATCTGCTCCTCAAATTAGCCCGGAGGCTCCTC
Source organism: Exophiala aquamarina CBS 119918 (assembly GCF_000709125.1). NCBI lineage: Eukaryota > Fungi > Ascomycota > Eurotiomycetes > Chaetothyriales > Herpotrichiellaceae > Exophiala > Exophiala aquamarina. Next base: position 34,778 of record NW_013550558.1, on the reverse strand, counting down.
AACTTCCAAGAGGGTCCCAGAGGATTCTCTGCTTGTCCTGCCGACATCTTGTCTAGCGGATGTTAATTACGATCCTGTTGGTGGCGGATCTTCGTAGAGGTCATTATTATCGGGGGATGAGGCTTGACCATAAGTTTGGCCTTGACTAGCTGCCGTCTGTTGTTGCTGTGGTATTGGTGAGGGACTTGCATTCCAGTCAGCCACGGGCTGTAACAGCCTGTAATCCGGATCCATGGCCGAGGGAGCAAGAGCCATTGGAGGCTGTGAAGCTTCCAAACCACTATATGCTGGTGGGCTTGACGCAATATTGCGTGGACCTGGAAGAGAGCTCATGCTTTCCAAAGGCTGTTGACCCCCTTGTGAGTCAGGTTCAAAAGAGCAAATGCGATGACCCTTTATGCATGATGAGCACTTTCGGCCATGTGTGCCATCGCATATCCTACGCCGAACTCGACAAGTGGTACATTTCAAGTCTGAAGCTTGGCCACGGCTGATACGGGCAGTAGGTTCGTAAGAGCAAATATTCTTAGCCTTTTCACAAGGTGTACACCTTATACCAGGAATGCCATCACATCTTGTGCGCCGAGCTTGACATTTGTCACATTTTGCACTTGAAGATTGCGGGACTGGTCGAAGGGTCATTGCTGCCTGCTGTGGGGATTCCTCGGGTTCAAAAGAACATACACGACCTGCCCCTTTACAAGGTGAGCAGCGTTTGCCTGGTCTGCCATTACATCTGTTCGGCTGCGCGCTTAGTTGACAATAATTACATTTCGGCTTAAGATTTCGTTGACGTCGCTTCGGAGCAAAAGAGCAAGTGTTGGAATTCTTCACACAAGTTGAGCACTCTTGACCAGTTTTGCCATCACATCTCCTCTTTTGAATTTGACATGCTTTGCATTTTAGGCTTGGATCTTGAGCAACTCTAGTTAGCTGAGGAGGGTCCATTTGTAGTTGTATAGAGTCTGTTGGTCCCTGAAAAGGGCCCCGTGGTGGCTGAGGAACGGCCCCTAGCTGTTGAGGTGGTTGAATAGAGCTTATCGGTGGTTGAAAAGGGCCGCTTGGTGGCTGAGGAACGGCCCCTAGTTGTTGACCTCCACTGAGATTATTATAGCCGGTCGATAGCGATCCTTGTGGTATATCATCCTCGTAGGAGCAGTGGAGAGACTGGCGCGTACAAATCGAGCACCTTTGCCCGGGTAGACCTTCACATTTACGCGATGCCGCCCAACACTGGTTACATTTTGGTATAAATCGTCTAGATAATTCATTAGTCGAGTTGAATCGCTTTTTAGAGGCCATCTTAGTTGCCTAGATTAAGAGATTCAAGATATAGTAAGTATTTAAGAGCTTTTAAAATATAAAGACTAAGATTGTTATATATGTATATATATAGTAGAAGATTTAATGCTTAATATAGATTTACTATCTATTTATATTAGCGGAACTAGATCTCGAGTTTTACTTACTAAGATTGTATTAGGGTTCGCGAGGGTTAGCTAGTGGAGCTAGCTATGCGTAAGTACTTAGGGGCTAGAGAGCATAATAGATACCACAATATATTCCTTTAGTTTAGGGAGAGAATCAGTAAGCATAAAGTATTAAGACGTATTATATAGATTAGATAGTTAATGGGAGCGTTTTAGGCGAGATTATTAGCAGCGATTATGCTAAGGCGTAGACTTCGCACCTAATTTTATAGTAGTTTTACATCGGTTTACATTAATATTAATGAATAAGTATATATTTAACTATTACTTAATGAATCCTTAGTTACGCGCCTTAATTAGTCTTATAGTCGGTTACCTACGCCTTTTACCTCTAGTGAGTAGTAGGGGCGCTCTTAAGGTCGGTAGTAGAGCACTCGGTGAGGCCTTAGGTAAGGCCTTACGGCGTAGGTAAGGCCTCTTAGGCGTCCTTATAGGTAAAGATAGACCTATAGACCTTAGGGGAGTCTTAGGGATACTCTTAAGGACTACTTCTACTATAGTTTCTATAGTATTAATCCTTTCTTATAATCCTTAGGCCTTCGAGTTAATATCTACTTACTCTAACGTTACTTTTTACTCTATTAGCTAAGTTACTTATAGGCGCTGTTATTATAGAACTATCTATCGCTTCCGCCGCTCTTACTATATAGTCCTTTTATTAGTCGTAAGTACTCGCTCGTTAGTAGGTCTATAGCCGCCTCGACGAGCTAGAGAACCCTCTCTACGAGTATCTAGTAGATATAGAGGGGTTTACTATAGAGAGTAGCTACACTCTATCTAACGTAGAAGACTTTATAGTATAAATATTAGGTTATTCTCGATCTAGCGCTCCGCCTAGCCTTATTAGATATCTAACTAGTACTTCTACTTAGGGCCTAAAAGGCCTCGAACTATAGATATTTAAGCGATAAGTAAGGGTATTTAGTTATTAATTAAACTTAGTATAGGCTACTTAACTATATAGAAAGGCCTCTAGTTAGCGGAGTAAATTAAAGAGCTATTTAGCTACTAATATAGATAAATTATCGTTTTCGGTATCGGTAAATTCTTAATATAGGCCTTTTGTAGGTAATAAGCGTAGATAATACTAAAGCTTAGTAAATCCTTATACTTATAGTTATTTAACGGTGAGTCTACTTTATATTCTATAGTAATTTAAGTACCGAGAGTAGCCTATTAGCGCTTAAGGCGCTTAAGAGTAAATTTACTTATACTTCTACGAAGTAGATAAAAAGGTACGCTTTACGTAAGTAGTAAGTAGCTACCTACCGAAAAGGCCTTATCCTAGTCTATATCCTTAATAATTAAGTTGACCTTAATTATAAGTCGTTTTACTAACTCCTTATCTAATAATTAAGTATTTAATAGCTCCTTAGTAGCGGTATTAAGCTACGTAACGAGTTAGATTAGACAATTCGTAGACCTTTTATAACCCGAGCAAAAGCCCTATAGAGTTTTTAGTCCTTATAAAAACCTAATAGAGTTTATACTCCTATTAGATTAAGTCTTAGTAGCCTAAATTACTAAAAATAGATATTATTACTTAGATTATTACTATTTTTAGTAATTTTTTTCTATCTTTTAGTAACTCTTAGTAGCCTTAGTAGGTTTTAAACCCTATCCTCTATTTTTTAACCTACTTAAAATATCTATTAGGTTTTTAGCTACTTTAAAAACCCGATTAACTTAACTCTATTAGGTTAGGTTTCGAGTTTTTAACTAGGTTTAGCTTATCTCGTTACGTAGCCTAAACGATATCGTAGTATAACTTTACTCTTTAACTAGCGGTAAAGCCTAAATTAGCTAATTTTTATATATAGAGATATATAATCTTTTCCTCCTTTAGAACCTAAGTTTCGACTAAATATCTTATAAATTAAGGGCCGATAGTAAGGCCTAAAATACGTTAGTTCTTTATAAGTCTATAAATCGACTTTAAGGTAATATATCGCTAATAGGCGCTTTTATAAGTCGCTTTTATATCGTCTCCTAGAATACCTAATAACCTTATCTTTACGACTATCGCCTCGACGGCGTACTATATTAGGACTCGAGACGCTTATTTAGAAAAGGAAGAGAGAAGGGGCCTTAGTATAGGAGAATAAGTAACGCTACGTAAGAGAGTGTAGGTTAAGTATTAAGCGGTAGTTATAAGAGTATAGTTTATAGAAAGGAGGGCATTTTTTCCTTCTACGAGTTCGGCTATATAACGGTATAGCCTAAGTTTTAGTAGTAGTAACCTTTACGAATAAGGCTATTATAGCTTTATATACGTCTATTACGAAAAGTCTTAAAAGTATAGCCCTTTAGCGGGCTTAAAGCTATAGAGATCGATATCGTTACTATTTCCTCGCTAATATATATAAGTAAAGAGTATTATTCTAGTTATAGCTACTATAGTACTCGTTTTAATATCGATTAGTTCTTATTCTACGATTTTAGAAGAAAGAGAACCCCTAGTAACGTAGCCCTACTCCTTTATTCGACCTATAGGATAGGCGAGAATATATATCGATTTAATCTTAATATAGTACTAGTTATAAAACTACTATTTTACGTAAGAAAACGCCCTTAAAATCGACGTAGTTAAACCTTTACTTTAGTCGCTAATAACGACTCGCGGAAGTATATATATTAAGTAATAGGTTCGTAAGTCCTTAAGAATCGCTTAAAAAGACTAGAATCTTATACGAAGTACGAGATATTCTCGGACCTATTAGTTATATACTTACTAAGAAGCCTCTTAAAGTATTTCTAATAATTATTTCTTCTTCTAGGCGGCTCGTCCTTAAGTTATATAGTACTATTCTATAGTATAACTTCTAGAAGGATAAGTATCTATAGAGCTACGCTATATATTAAAGTTTTAGGAAGCGAACTAAGCTTTATATATATATTTCTTCGTATAAATAACTTAAGTTATAAATCGAGTAAAGAACTTACTTAGTATTTTTACTAGGAATTAAATTCTCGCTTCGTATATACTTAGCGTAACGAGTACGACTCTCGTACCTAGTATTCTACGTCGAGATCTTACGATTCGCCCTAGTACTTCGTACGAGATAATATTAGGTAATAGGTTCGTAAGTCCTTAAGGATCGCTTAAAAAGACTAGAGTTTCGTACGAAGTACGAGGTATTCTCGGACCTATTAGTTATATACTTACTAGGAAGCCTCTTAGGGTATTCCTAATAATATAGAATACCTTATTTAGTTAATTAAAGTAGTAATACTTAAGGTACTACTAAAAAAAGCTATATTATAATAAGATTAAATTAGTATATATCCTCGCCTATTCTATAGGTTAGATAAAGGAGTAGAGCTACCTTACTAGGAGCTCTTTCTTCTAGGACTATAGGAAAAGAACTAACCGATACTAAAACGAATACTATAGTAACTATAACTAGAATAATAATCTTTACTTATCTACGTTAGTAAAGGAATCGTTAAGCTATAGATTTCTATAGTCTTAAGTCCGCTAAAGAACTATACTTTTAAGACTTCTCGTAATAGATATATATAAAGCTATAATAGCCTTATTCGTAAAGGTTACTACTACTAAAACTTCGGCTATATAGTTATATAGCGGAACTTTTAGAAGGAAAATACTATTAATTCTATAAACTATATTCTTAGAACTACTCTTTAATACTTAATATACGCTCTCGTATATAATATTACTTATCTCCTTTTCTCTCGTCGCTTAAATTCTCTACTTTTCTCCTTATTTACTTATTCTTCTATACTAAGGCTCCTTTTCTCTTCTTTTATAACTAAGCGCCTCGAGCCCTAATATAATAGGATTAGAAATTACTTAACTTAATTTCTAAGTATTCTAAGAGTTAACTCGTATTTACGAGTACTCGGCTATTACTCTCGTACTTACGAGATATTACGACGGAGCCTACGCCTATATAATATAGGCCTATACTCTTTCACTTAGATAAACTTTAAGTTATTTACTAAGATAGAAAACTACGATATATTCTACTCTTTTAACTTTAGCTACTTCCACTATAGATCTAAACCCTGTCCTCCGGATAAAAGTAAACTAGCCTTCTTCGTTCGCTCCCATTCCTCACTCTGTCTACACCGTGTTAATTAATATATTATAAACCCAAGCCCGAAGAGACGCGTAGGGCTCTTATTTGCGATGAGGATACTACTTCTGCCCTCGCTAGAGATGGGGTCACTGCGTCCTGCTGTTCACAACGGTCGACGAATCTCAGCGTTCAGCTAGTTGCGTCAGCGGATACCGCCTTACTAACGGCTCCTATCGATGATCCAACCAAGATCGAGACGCTGATATTATCTCCTACCATCCATAACTTACAACGTCGCTAAGAGTAAAAATTGGGTGCCAAATAAGGATAGTCTCTTCACCAGTCAAACCTGCTTCGGAAATTTTGCTCGGAATCTAATCATATTCATTCAGGAGCTTTGAAGAGAGTGGCTCAACACATATCTACCGTGAATTCAAGCAATTAAACCAGCCCCGCGCCGCCACCACCACGAGCCCCGGACAAGGCCATAATGCGGGTCGTTTATTGGACCGCGCCATTATGCGAAGGACTATGCACGAGCTCTTCGTAAAAGTCATGGCTCGCGTATCGGCACGATATCGACAGTGCGGTCCGCTCAGCAATGACAGACCTAGTAGATCGTTGCCATGCTTTCGGTGTAGCTCTTTCTCCAGCTTACGCTGAATGCTTAACTTTATTCGCCGCTTCAACAGCGATTTTAAAGTCCTCGAGTAGAATGTCAGTGTCTTCAAGTCCCGCAGATATTCTGATTTGAGTGCGCTTTAAACCATACTTTGCTGCCCAATCTAACTCTGTTGCATATGTACACATGGTGTATGCAAATGCGAGAGTGAATGGAGCCCCGAGATGCACACTATTGTGTACATTGAGATTGTTGTAGAAAGCGATGGTTGTCGGAAGATCCTCAAGTTCAACACTAAAGAGGCAGCCATAGCCTGGAGTAAAGTCTGGTGTCGTGCGACGCATGAATTGCCGATAATGAACACCAGAGTCAATGACGGACGGGTAATGTACTTTGTGAACGGCGCTTTGAGGGTCTTCTGCGCACGAATGTAAATAGTCGACCAGACAACTGGCATTGTGGTTGAGCCGAATCGTCCGTGTTAGATAGTCGCGACTGTTTCGTTCGATGGCTTCCGCATCGGTAATGTAGAGCTCTGGAACGTAATGTTCGTCGAAGAGAGCTTTCAGTTCTCCATATCGTCGAGAAGCAGGATTGAGGACTACACTCCCTGCAATGGCATCTGCATAGCCATTGAAAGATTTTGTGAGGGAGGTGACGAGCATGTCAGTCATGTCCATGACATCGATATTTGCGAAGCTGCCGATTGTGTCATCAATGGCGAGAACTGTGTCGTATTCATCTGCTAGTGCACGAAGTCGCACAAGATTTGGGGTGACAAGGATCGGATTCGCCGGGAACTCTGCCCATATTGCTTGTACTTTCCGGCCATGGTCGCGTTCTTCGTTGAGAAAGATCTCTAGCGCATGCAAGTCATTATCGGTACCAAAGCCGAAAAATTTGTAATCTGAGCCAAATTCTTGGAACGCGGTTATTGTATTCATAAATGCCATACCGAAAAGAACAGTCGTGCCGTGATATAACTTGCTTAGATACGAATGCGGCTTGTAGATTGAAGCCATACCCGTGGGAAAGAAATAGTTGTCTTCCGTTGAAGGTCGTAGCTGCGAATCGGGATGCAATACAGCTCGTCTAAGGTAATGGATGATTCTCTGTCGTAAGACGTCATGAACGGATGCATTAAAACTCGACCTGGGTTGGTTGTCCTCCGAGAGTTCTACTTCCACAAGCTGATCGATGAAGGCCAGATTTGCTTCTGCAAATCGAGATGAAACGCCGACACCGGGCGTGCTCCAAAATCCCGAGACGACAGATAGGTTGTCCGAAGGAAAAACAACGGCATAGATTCGATCTTTCATGCGGAAGGCGCGGATCTGAATCTGGTGATACGCAACCGGCTTTTTGTTTGCTCCTTTGTTGCGCCTCGGCGATGTAGAATAATCGAGGCATTCTTTAGCCGATTGCAGCGAAGCAAACAAAAAGGATGCTTGATTTTCGAGACTTAGATGCTTCAAAATAGCCAAAGCAAGCTGCAGATCGCGTTAGCCGATTCAACCTTGGACTTTAAAGGTTTTAAGGTCAGAAGCCCACACTGGTAATGTCCCTATGTGGTTTCATTCGAGGATAAGCATTCTGAAAAGTTGCAATTACGGAACGTGAATCGGCAGCATATCTCTCCACGTTTTCCCATGTGGGCATGTGGACGGTGACTGAATGTCGGGGTGCGGGGGGGACGGCGTGGCCATAGGGAGTGGTAATTTTGGCTGACATGACTCGCATCCAAAGTGGTGCCTCTGGCGATGGTCAGGTCGGCAGCCGTTCGTCTCAGTGATGAAGAAGGAGTAGAAGCTCGAACGGGCCTACATATCAGAAGAGCGCTAGAGTTTCCTACGTATATGCCTAGGTACGAGCTAATTACGTGTGGGGCGTTGGTAGGGCGTGTTTTGACAACTTCTAGCACCAAACGAGACTAATTAATTACGCTTTATGTCATCCCAACACGGATACAGTGGTGGACAGCTTTTCGGATGCCTTGGAACTCTGGTGTCGCCTTCCACTGATTCCCCTGGATATATGGCGCGCTGCTTCTTAGCCGACCGTTCTGGACAAAGTTACCTTCAAGCTACTCATCCAAAGATCGTGGCATCTTTCTCCAGCACGTGACTTGGACGCTCGCTAACCATATGGTTGGCTACGGCAGTTTCACTGCCCCACGCCGGTCAAATTGATTTGCACATCTACATCCACGAACAATGTATTTGCTTCAATGGCTTCAATGCGGCTCAACGAGGCATAGACTTGAAGTGCATTAAATAAGGCAAAGTTCGAGTGGGTGATTCGCTAACGAATTAAAGATGCTGGCTTTCAGTTCCAAGCGGGGAAACTTTGTGATCTGCACCACAACCTCACATCAGCACGTCCCCCCTCATCCCACCACCTTTCTACCCGAGCACCTTCATTTGGCTACTGTTCTACCCATCTTCCAGACGTTTCCACTTCAATCCAACTTCTCTTTCCTATACCACCTGCTTTGCCACAGGCATGTTCCATTGGCGTCCTCAATCTCCTCCATCCGAATTTAGCCGTTATATATCTGCTGCGCGCTTCGTCAAAATTCCAGGATTCACCACTCGGCACGTGATAGTACCTTGTCCAAGGCATTGACCGCTGTCCGCCGTCTGAGACTAGCCGGGAAGATGGCATCAGGCACAACCCATGACCACAGTGCCTCCTGGACCGGTGACGACCCGCCGTCCGCGACAACTACGCACCTCGATAGAATCGATCTGTCCAGAGCGTCCACCGCACGGCTTCCTAGACTCGTGACCAAGGTCTTGCAACGGTGGTTTGCAGCGCACTTATCTCACCCTTATCCGACAGAACAAGACAAGAAGATGTTGCGGGAGCAGACAAATCTCAGTGCTCGACAAATATCCAATTGGTTTGCCAACGCGCGCCGTCGACATCCTGCGGGCTCTATCGACAAGCATGCGAGGTCGTCTGCAGGATCCATGTCTGTCCCCAATCTGGCGAGCACGGCGAAATGGCAGAACATGGGTCCCTTGGATCGCTGGCGCAACTCTCCCCCGGACCAGGAACCTGCACCATTGGACGCGATTGCGGCCGCAGTTCGTGATTCACACAACTTTGGGGACATGGGTCCCCCGTTGCCACCCAACTCTTTCAACGCACCAAGCCATCCTCCCCGTGCGTATTCTGATATATCATTTGAATCTTTAAGCTCTGCGAAGACCAGTCAATCGTCAAATTCTAAAGAGAGTGCCTGTTCGTTTGAGTCCAGCGCCTCAAATTCGAATTTGAGCCGCTCTTGGCATATTTCGCGTCGACGCCGACGTCGTTCTCTCGAGCATTTTCAACCGCCATCAAGAAACACTCAGAATGACTATAAGGCACGTAGATTTCAGTGTACATTTTGCACAGACACATTCAAGTCAAAATATGATTGGACACGCCATGAAAGCACCTTACACCTCCTTCTTGAGAAATGGGTTTGCTGTCCTCAAGGCCCAATCTGCTTTGGCCAAGTTTCGCGTTGTGCTTTCTGTGAAGCCCCGAATCCCACCGCCTCCCATCTACAATCACACAATTACTATGAATGTGCGGCAAAGCCTGCAGCTCAACGAATTTTCGGTCGGAAAGACCACTTGCGGCAACACTTACGTCTAGTTCACAGAGTTGAGCGTATGACAGACTCGATGGCTGCATGGAAGAGCATGATTACTTGGGTGAATTGCCGTTGCGGCTTCTGTGAAGAGCGATTTGTCAGTTGGTCTGATCGCAACGACCACATTGCGGAGCATTTCCGGGAGGGAACATCTATGAAGGAATGGAAAGGTTGTCGCGGGTTAGATCCGGAGATAGCCTTGCTCGTCGTGAACGCCATGCCACCATATTTGATTGGCGGTGAGAGGAGTGAGTTCGAGCCATTCAGCGCCTCACGAAACGTGAACGGAGCGACAAACTCTGATGGACATGTACGGAGAGGGCCTACAGGCTTCGAGTCGCTAACCGCACGCCTCGGCGACTACGCGATGCGAGCCATGAGAGACGGTGTCGTCGTCACTGACGAGACCGTGCGAAGACAGGCACGAGTAATCATGTTCGGAGACGACGACGCTTGGAACCACACCCCGGCCGACAATGCCGAATGGCTGCGATTATTCAAAGAAGGAGTCCGTCTGCAGTCGGCCACCATCCCGCCCCCGACGCAGTTTGACGAATATCCCTTGCTCCCTTCCAAAACCCCAAAGGTATTGCAGGCATGTGCTTTTGGAGATGCAGGTGTATCGTTACCAACGCCGCTTGACTCTACATCGCTACCTCCAGAAGTATCGTCGCCTTTCGGAGGAACAGACATCATCAACGATCTGCTCTCACCATATATGGTCAACGAGGGTTTGGATTTAAACAATCTGCCTTTGTGCTGGCAAACACCGGAGTGTTTAGCTGAGTTCAGCCAGTTGTCTCCTACACGGGGTAATCTGAAGCCTATAAATTTTCGCGCCAATGGCACCAGTAATTGTCCACCTAGTGCATTTCGGGCTGGAATACAACGATCCGATAACTTTGGAGTTGTGTTCCCCGTTTCAGCACGGGATATTCAGGCCGGGACGCAAGACCCCTCGCCTTCAGTTACAGATGCCTGTGGCTCTGGATTTTCCGAATGGACCAGCGTGGACGACCTGGTCTTTCCTTTTGATTTGGGTCTGTCTTAGAAACCAAAGTGATTGCCCATACCAGTACTGTGGGAAGAGAGCCACACCTTACACAAGCTTTCTACATCACCTAACAAAGCCCGGAGTTGACAATTGGATTCTGGAGCGCGGTTATGCTTGAATATTCATAAACCTCCGAGATAGAGTTTGGATTTTAGCACTGTGATCCCAGTTGGTTCTGTACAAATCTGGTGCTACCAGTATTAGTACTGGACCCAAGCTATTGCCCGGCAAATATTTCCAACCCGACAGGACATAGAACAGAAAGTTGTCAATCGTTCCCACAACATGCCAACCCAGAGCGTCACGCTTGTCAACAGCCGGGAGTTTGCCACACCTAGCCAGATTTGTCGTTGTGATGAATGCCCACATGTCGATTCGCGCCCTATTCGTAGGCCCTAGGCACTATAGTACTAGCGCATAAGTCGTAGCCTAACCTCCAAAACAGTGGAGCTTAGTCATCACAGGTATTTGGTTCTACGTCATGAAATAAAAGATGAATTTCTACAGTACCCGACTCGAGAATCTCTAGATTTTTCAATAGCCGCAAACATAGCCACTCTTCTCAATAATGACCGATCCGAAGCAACGGGTTCTGGAGCAGCCCGGTCGCTTGGTATCGCATTTCCAGAAGAGGTGATCAGTATTCTATGTCATGTCTCCGGGGGGTTCTACAAGGCTGACCTGAAACAACAGAGACCTAAAATCCCCAGCGGACCAGAATGCAGGGTGGCAGGAGCTATGGGACTCGGACCAAAGCGACCTCTGGGACCGAGGAAAGCCCTCGCCTGCCCTCGTCGATTTTGTCGAACAAAAACTTCATCAATTTCTGCCGCAGAAACCTGATGGACGACGTTTGAAGGCATTGGTGCCGGTACGTCTAAATCCATATCATCCCTGTGGTGCCACAGCCACTTTCTTCATGAAATCGGAGTAATCCTGATGCTGACCCAATTTTTCTGAATATTAGGCATGTGGGCGGGGATATGACGTCCTCATGCTCGCCCTACATGGCTTAGATGCCTATGGCCTCGAAGTCTCGCAGACCGCTGTGTCGGCAGGGAATACGCATGCAAAAGCTGAACTGACGAATCCATCAGCGCAAAACTTCTCAGACCCGGAGAAGCGACCTTCTGTCGAACAGGGTAATGTTAAGTTTGTGGTTGGGGACTTTTTCAAGTCAGATTGGGTGGGAGAATGTCAGCAGGAGAAAAGTACACTTAAAGGTTTTGATCTGATCTATGACTATACGGTAAGGTTCTCTTTCTTCGTCTTCTTTCTCGCCTCGGCCAAATACGAAAAGATGTGACCACCATGACTGATTCACCCAAACCTTAAACTTACAGTTCTTATGTGCCATTCCCCCTACGATGCGACAAGCCTGGGCGCGACAGATGCAGGAGCTGTTATCCCCCACAGGGATCTTGATCTGCTTGGAGTTCCCACTGTACAAAGATCTTGATGTCGTGGGACCGCCTTGGGGTCTCAAAGGTGTCTACTGGAATCTGCTTGCTAAAGGCGGAGATGGGATTCTCCTTGGCACTGAATCGAGTGGTGAGGTGCAGTCCGTACAGCACGGCCCATTTAAGAGAGTGCTTTATTATAAACCAGAACGGTCATATGAGCAAGGTCGAGGAATGGACATGGTCAGCGTCTGGAAGATCTCTTAGATTGTTAAGTTCGGCGGTCTGAGAAAGGAGCACATTTGGATCTACAACTAACCACAAATTCTGAAAAATGGCTGCACCCTTTTGTATCCATTTGACCTCTAAAATCATCCGGTAATTAGAACAAAGCTCCCCAGCACTGTGTCCGTTGGCTAGCCTCGTATGGTAAGATGCCATCATTGTCCGGAATGTCTTCTTTAGCCCCTGCAGAAAGGAGAAACATGGCTATTTCTGCATATCTATAACGATATGCGAGGTGTAGCGCCGTCCAACCGTGAAATCCTCTATAATTGATGTCTACGCCTAATCTCGTCAGGCGTCTGACGATATTGAGATGCCCATATCTGGCTGCCAACATAATTGGCGTCCATCCAAGAGCAGATTGCTCATTTATATCTGCCCGCAAATGAAGAAGGACGTTGATCGATTCTAAGCAGTTTCCGCGAGTCGCGGCGTGGAGTGCTGTCTCCCCGGCAGAATCTCGACTGTCCACTGCAACTCCCAAATCCAACAGCCACCGCACACAGTTATGTAAACACAACCTTGCCGCTCGGTGGAGGTGGGATGAAGAACCAGCTTTTCGAAGATTTTCTAACACCACCTGTTGGAAGGCATGAATACAAGACTTGTTATTTTGCCACGATGTTAACCGTAGTGCGAAGAGATCATGTTTACTCAAACCCTGGCAGACGTCAGCGAAGGAAAGAACCTAGGAGCTGTTAATAGATCAAACCTGAAGGATCTGTGCTATGATCTCTTGCGGCAGGTCGAAAGGGTTATTGTCCGTCATTTCACCGATATATAATAGAATCTCACTACTATGGATGAACAAACCTGCTATTTAGGTAGCGAGTTATGCTGGGATATCAGGCACTACGCGGCAAGTTGTCAAGTTGCGCCCTACACTAGAAAGAAACCATCCACCATTCAACACCCTCATATGGACTGTCTTTCTTTGTTTCAACGGTGTTTTGTTCAATCGATCTCTGAACAGATGGTTCCGCGGTGACGATGGGCACAGGAGTTGTCGCCAACTCTCTCAACCAACTTCCTTACAACAGTCGATGGCTCGCCGCTCCATTGGCTGTCCATCATTGTCTTCGCATTGAGCTTGGTGGTATTCCTCTCGCTGTCATCATATTCGCGACGCGGTATACATTGTGGCCTAAAATATATTTTCCTATAACACGAGTTCCTTATCATTCCCTCTTTTTGGGTGCAATACCAATTGTTTGGACAATTGTTAACATGTGTGTTGATGTATGCCTTGCTATTGGAGGAAGAGACTTAACTCCCTTTGGACATACGCTCCGCGATGTATGAAATCCCTGTCCTCTTCAATTCTATGGACTCTGTTCTAGTTTATATAGACATTCCTTAAGTACTTGACCTCCAGGAGCCCCTTTTCCATGATTTCAAAGCATTCCAAATGCTAATACAGTGGCGTTTTCATGAATCAAGACAGGAGGTATTCTGGTCCGGCCCGTATAGTTTAGTATCCGTATTTGCTAGTGCGGTCATGTGTTAGTAGTATTAGTATGCGCTAGTTGAGAATCTTGGCTCCAACAGGTTCGGCTTGGGCCGATTGGGTAGCACAGATGGCTTGGGCCTTGTGAATCGTCAACTCGGTCATCGCGGCAGCCGTCACGCTCCTACTCCTCTATTCTAAGTATATCAAATAATCATTTGCCGTCTCGTGATTTAGTGTTTGATCATTCTACCAGCATAACGCGGACGAAGAGCTACGGTTGAATAAATAAATGACGCACAGCACATGCCTATATCCAGCACTGTTGTCGCCGGTGGTACCGGAAGTTTGGTGATGAACGTCCTCCCGAACGGTCAACACACATTGTGGACGATCACCGCAAGCTATGTATTGTTTGGGTTAGGCCTGCCAATGGCGGTGACCATCTTGGCTATCCACTACCAGCGTCCCACATTGCACAAATTGCTGCCGCGCGAGGCTGTAGCAAATGTATTCCTGCATGTATTCCTGCCTCTCTCAACCGACCAATCCACCATCATGCGGCTCGGTGTCGCTGCTCTCAAAACATTTCCTTCAACTAACACACTGGACGAGATGGCGGGACCTATTGCATATGTCGTTGGCTGGATAATGGGTATGATTCCGTGGCTTGAACCTGTTGGAGAGTAGCTCCCCAACATTCAAAAGAGAATATGGAATCTTTTCAGTTCGAGGATTCTTGTGTCAAATAGCTAATGCAACTCATTAAGCCTTTTTGTTCTTGACCGAGCGCCACTCCATTCCCAACGCACCTAATTGGATAATGCACGATAGGGCAACTGATAGGTAGAATGTTTGCGTCATTGCATTGTCAATACTGAGAAATTACTCCTTCAAGATTATTTGGCTTGATATGAGAGCTCAACTTAATCAGACCATCGCGACTCAGAGACGAGAAATCCACGTCTGGAGCGTAATTTTTGACGTTGTCGGCAAGTTTTTGGGTGAACAAGGTCTGTGCAATGGCAACAGATACGGCAGGATCAATCCCCTGAGCGAATTGAATAACGGCAATTCCAATCGAAGCGTCCTTTTGGGACAAGATGGTCTGAACTGCCACCTGCGGACCTTGAAAGCCAATGCCGACACCGAATCCCAACAATTATTGATAACAGATGAGGCTGGCAACTTTTGCATCGACTCCCAAGGTAGGCATCAGCCCAGCAGCAGGTGGAGCGACAATGCTCGTCAATAGCATGAACGGATTGTAGTATCCGATGAGGGATGTCAGCACGCCGGAAGAGGCCACAGAAAGGATCAGTGCGACAACTGATGGGAGGACCATGACTCCAGACATTGACGCCGTCAGACCTCTCACCGTCTGGAAATAGATGGGCATCTACAATCGTTGGTCGATATGCAAATCATACCTAGAATGTAGATAGCCCATGATGTTTTACAAAGAGCCTACAAGATCTGTAGAGCTGAAAAGGGCAATACCTACATAATATTCGATGATAGACAATGCGGCATTATTGGAGCAGCTAAACAGGAAGCCAAATATAATGTTCCGCCGAGAAATGATCCGAGGTTGCAGCGTCGCCCGGTCTTGTCTCCGGCATTGAAGCCAGGCAGACAGAAGTAGAAGTACGGCGAAGAAGCAAAAAACTGCAACGATAGGTCTGTCTACCCATCCATACTTGGTGCCGCCCCGTTGCAAGCCCAACATGAGCGAGGTAATGGACGGGACGAAGAACGCCATACCGAGCAAATCCAATTGCTTGAGGTTCTCGCCGATTTTAGATGTCTGTCCTGGTTGGCGTTGGTGCTGAAGAAGAAAGCCACGATAACGAAGGTTGCTCCGATTAGAGGTAATTCCACATAGAAGCACCATCTCCATGACAAGCGATCCGTGATTATACCACCTATAAGAGGTACCGATAATGAGGCAACCGCCTCGGTGGCGCCACCGAGGCCAGCGAAGATAGATCGTTTTGACAAGGGGAAACTTAGTACGGTCACGCTGGAAGACCTTTAGAAGGAGACCATTTTAATTAATATCTCGAGGGTTTGGTTGACTCACGAGAATGCACCCGCAATCACACCTGCGGTCGCTAGGCCTGTAATTGCCCTTCCCACGATGAAGAACGACGATGTGGGTACTAGTGCGCATACCAAAACGCCGCACTCGAAGATGACCAAGGCAATTAACAAGACATTTTTCGCGAAAACAGGAATTGGAACGAACTAGCGGTTAGCCGACTAGACGATTGTCAGTCTGGCCGCCCATGCGAGGACTTTATCAAGACGAAAACTCACTATACCGAGGTATACCAACCAATGTCTGAAATTGTCCCGAAGTGCTTCGTCATCGTGGGAACCGCTGTAGCCTGCATGGTGTTGTCCTACCACAACTTCATCAACTGAGGCCGACGACAAGAATTCCGAATATTCACTTACAAGTCCTACGATCGTGAACGCAAGTAGCAGAGCCACGACAATAGCCACGACATCTCTACAGATGGATACAATGCAGCGTCCGCCGAGATATCCTCCTGGAATGCTGTTGGCTGTTCGGAATGAGTGAGAGTAGTTTCCCCGGGCTTAGAGAGCGACACTTCTGATATGGGAAAGTGTCGTCCTTGTTAATCTCGTCCCGAGTTTCCGGATCTGCATTGCGGATTTCATGAGGAAGTTGATTCATTAGTAGAAGAATCAAAGACAAGTCTCCCTTTTCTGTAGCTTTGATATGTTCAATTAGGGCGTATTTGCAGTTTCTATGCAGAGTTCGTGGAGACCAGGAAATCAAGTGAGCGGTGAGTGTTCACGATTTTTCTATCAATGCTCCGATAGTCTGCCACAGTCCCATTCTGCGCCCTACGGTTGGGCGGATCGGATAATTAATTGTCGAAAGCAGACTTGATCCAACAGGGCTGTGCCAAGCTTTTGGGGCCAACAAACCCCCTCGCAATGTACGGACTGACTTGGTTAGACTTGAGTCTCGATCACACTGTCCCTCACTCTTGCTCCTCCCAAACTTCCCCCACTCCGTCCCTCACCCAGCTGCTTCAAGCCACAGCCTGGTAACTTTACCTCTTCACTTACCGACGACGGGATGGCCTCACCTTCTCGCCCACAGTGTCGACGCCGTGTATGCCAAGTCAAAGCGATTCAGGGCCACCGAGTCGCCTGCTGCGACGGTACAGTCCAGAAATCCCAGCAAATTGCGCCACCGTGCTGACGACAATCAGAAAAGTGTCTCAGCCGAATTGCTCACCGTAATTGCATCAACTCATCCTGCTCTATCGACCATGGGGCTAGGCCTACATTTGACGGTGTGTCTACTATGTATTTATGCCAGAAGCAATCGCTGATACTTTCCCACAGCCCAGAGTGCTACATCTGTCTCTGATACCGAACCCACACCCTGCGATAGCCATCTCAAGAAAGCCTTCGACCGATATGAACTCTTGTTGAAGGATCTCCATTGCCTTTGCAAAGATTTGATTGCGCTGGGCGAGAAGTCGTGCTGTCTTGAACCTACCTCTAGTCAGACTAGTCTTATCTCGACCAAGGCCTCTGAAGACATCCAGAATAATGAATTGGCTCCCAAAGCGGGTACTGCGAATGCTAAGGGTTGCAAAAAGAGCTGCTGTGGCGACTCGACTCCAGGAGTCAAGGCACTCAGAGTGGCCACCAAGACCGTGACTGCAAATGAGAAGGGCTGTACGAAGAACTGCTGTGGAAGCCCGACTCCAACAGTCAAGGCGCCCACCTTAACTGCTGCTGATCATACAAAAAGGGATTGTTGTGCAAAAGCTATCCCCACAGCTGCCCCGGCTAGTCCTACGGTTGATCCGAACCCCGCCGTAAAGAGTTGCTGTAAAGTCTCTACGGAGCCGACCCCAAGCGTTCTACAAGATTCCTGTGGCCGTGATAACCAGTTCACTCTTTTAGGATGTGAAAGTTCCCGCGATGTGCCTCCGAAAAAGGCATGTTGTCGCAAACATGACGAAGAACTGAAGAAGACCTGCTGTAGCAAAGACGGCGAAGCGCCGAAAATTCCCACCCTCGGAGCAGTGCACGCCGATGCTTATCATCCGAAAGGGGCGGTCGTTCAATGTTCGTGCACAGCCAAGACTGGGTGTTGCGAGACCGATGAGAAGTCTGAGACTCCGGTGTCGTCCATCGCTCAAATAACTGGAGGAAACGATAAGCATATAGGAGGGCTCTCCCGCAGCGTGGACTTAGAAAAAGGCATAGGCGGACTCGAGCACCTAGTTATCAGCGTGCAAGGTATGACGTGTACAGGATGTGAGACCAAGCTCTACAAATCTATTCTGGCCCTTCCTGGTGCTTATAATGTTCGTACCAGTCTGGTAAGGGCGGAAGCAGAATTTGATCTCGATCTGGAAGCGTCCAAGGGCACTGTCGAGAGTACTGTTCAGACTCTGGAAAGCATGACCGATTTCGCCTGCAAACAGGTTATTCGTCGCGGTGGTATTCTCGATGTTATCATCGCAGGCGCAATCCAGCCCTTTCTGAATCAGGAGCTCCCCGAAGGTATCCAGAAGATTCTCAAATCAGGCGACCACGAGGCTCAGATCATCTATGACCCTCGTGTCATTGGCGCTAGAGACATCTCTCGCGAACTCCTTGGCCCGCAAGACGCCCTAGCTTCCCTCAAGCAAAGTGCTATGAACGCCAGTAGAAGGAAGTTTTTG
The DNA here is from genome assembly GCF_000709125.1 of Exophiala aquamarina CBS 119918. Classification (NCBI taxonomy): domain Eukaryota; kingdom Fungi; phylum Ascomycota; class Eurotiomycetes; order Chaetothyriales; family Herpotrichiellaceae; genus Exophiala; species Exophiala aquamarina. Next base: position 16,067 of record NW_013550558.1, on the reverse strand, counting down.
GTCGCCCTGTGGTTGACAATCTTCTCCGCCATCCTCACAATCCCTGTCCTTGTCCTGGCGTGGGCTCCTATACCTGAGCACAAAATCACCTACGGGGCAGTTTCTCTTGCGTTGGCCACGATCGTGCAATTTGTTGTTGCGGGCCCATTCTATCCGAAAGCGCTCAAAGCCCTGTTCTTCGCACGAATGATCGAAATGGATCTTCTGATTGTCATCAGCACGAGTACAGCCTACGTCTTCTCGATCATTGCATATGCTTGCATGGTCAGAGGTCAGCCTCTTGAGGTCGAAAGCTTCTTTGAGACGTCCACGCTTCTTATAACGCTGATCATGTGTGGTCGTGTGGCCACCGCCTACGCTCGCGACAAGGCAATTGGATCTGTCAGTGTTGATTCTCTACAAGCTGCGACAGCGACTATTCTCGACGAGAAGGACCAGGAAGAGACAATTGATTGTCGTTTGCTTCAGTATGGAGACATCTTCAAGGTCTACCCAGACATGATAGTTCCAACAGATGGGACGGTTTTCTCTGGTGGTACCGAGGTGGACGAATCGATGGTGACTGGAGAATCCGATCTCGTTCCTAAGAGCATTGGCTCTCCATTGATTGCTGGCTCAGTCAATAGAACGGGCACTGTGACCGCCCGGTTGACCCGACTTCCCAACGAGAACACTATCGCCAACATTTCAGACATGGTGAATGAGGCAAATTATTCAAAACCGAAAATCCAGGAGATCGCAGACCACGTCGCGGGATATTTCGTTCCAACCATACTTGGAATCACTGTTGCAGTCTTTGTAATCTGGATCGCGATTGGCAAAACTATTCAAGGAAGAAGCAGCAATGACGCAGTTGTCAATGCTCTTACGTACGCACTGTCGGCCCTTATTGTCTCATGCCCCTGCGCCATCGGCCTAGCAGTCCCCATGGTCGTTGTCATAGCTGGTGACGTTGCCGCGAAGGACGGCCTCGTCTTTCGCACCGGCGAAACAATCACCAGCGCCAGAAAGGTTTGTCATGTCATCTTTGACAAGACTGGCACGCTAACGCAGGGGAAACCCATTGTCGTCTCTGAGATATGTCTAAATGGGCCAATTGCAACTTCTAGGGCTCTCACCCTAGCTCTTACTAGGGAGAACAAACACCCCATATCTGCCGCTGTCGCGGCATACCTAATAGAAGGAGATGTTGAACGGATTGGGCTCTCAGGGCTCACTGCCGTTGTAGGCAAGGGCGTGGAAGCGAATATTCCGGAGACAAATGTGAAGGTTCGTGGTGGCAATGTCAAATGGATCGGTGCCGAGGACAATCTTGAAGTTCAGGATCTTCTTTCTCAGAAACTCACCGTGTTTTGTGTCCGTCGAGGTCCAACACTCATCGCAGCGTACGGACTCCGAGACACTCTTCGTCCAGATGCAGTACAGGTTATATCAGAGCTTAGAGCTCGAGGGGTTGAGATCTCCATTGTTAGCGGTGATGAGGAAAACGCCGTCCGTGCGGTGGCCGATGAACTGGGTATTCCAGCTGTCAACGTCCGTTCTCGATACTCTCCAGGGGACAAAAAGAAATATATCGAAGACCTTACTACATCTAGCCTCAAACATTTAATCACGCTCTTCATTGGAGATGGCACGAACGATGCTCCCGCACTCGCCCAAGCCAGCATTGGCGTTCACGTCAACAATGGGACTGAAGTAGCCAGATCCGCGTCCGACGCCGTTCTTTTGACGCCGTCGCTCCAGGGCATCCTGGCCCTGGTGGATCTGTCCAAGGCGGTGATGCACCGGATCAAGTTCAACTTCGGCTGGTCGTTCACCTACAACACTATCGCCATCTTGTTGGCTGCTGGTGCTTTTGTGAATGTACGCATCGAACCTGCGTATGCCGGGCTCGGGGAGCTCATCAGCGTGTTCCCGGTCATTTTGGCAGCGCTTCACTTGAAGTGGCGTTGATACCGTCTCAACTTCTGAAGTGATCTCGCTGGGATGTCCTCGTTCAACTTAGGATGGCCCCGGTCCTGTCGTTCAACAAGTGGTATCGAGATCGCTCTGATTCCGTCGCTCATGTTCTTCATCACCATTTTTGTTCTTGCTACTGGGCTTGTTTCGCCCATTGACATAGTCATTCTTACCGAATCTACCGCTGTGCAGGGCAGAGTTGTCCAGTTCCTGAATTCTGCTAGTGTAGTTGGGCTAGATGGCTCTATATATATTTCTTTCTAGGTTGTTTAGATTCTCGATCCAGCATATAAGCAAACAAGTAGATTTGGCCCACCAAGGTCGCGATCGAATAGGAAAGTTGCTCCGTACTGCTGCAGGTATTGCTGGCGTTTCCTGATCAACTTCAGTTCTTCAAGGTTGCCTATGTCCACCTACTATATCAGGTTCGAAAGTAGCTGGCTTTTAGTAGGCTTCATGAAAGCGTTCTTGGATCTATCTATTACGAACTAGGTCACGGATGAGGTCGCCAGGACAGGCACCCCGCGTTCTAAGGGACAGTATAAGGAAGGTCAGCCGGTGGAGAACGAGGCTGCATTACGTAACTAGGGGCGGCTATATTAGTATTGATTAGGGCTCGAGGCGCTTAGTTATAAGAGAAGAGAGAAGGGGCCTTAGTATGGGAAAAATAAGTAAGCAAGGAGAAAAGTAGATAAGTAAGAAAGTATAATAAGAGGACGGAACAAGGAGTAACGAACGTATAAGAGTATACGTTAAGTATAAAATAGTAGTTATAAGAATATAGTTTATAGAATTAAGAGTATTTTCCTTCTACGAGTTTAACTATATAACTATATAGCCTAAGTTTTAGTAGTAGTAACCTTTATAAATAAGGCTAGGCTACGTAATAGGTTAGGATAAACCTAGTTAAAAACTCGAAACCTAACTTAATAGGATTAAGTTAATTAGGTTTTTAAATCGGGTTAAAAAATAAGAAGATAGGGTCTAAAACCTAATAGGGCTATAAATAAAAAATAGAATATTATAAAGTATATAAAATATTGTAATAATAGGTACATCTATATTTTAGACCGGGTAGCCTAGTAAGCCCTAGGCTACCGTAGGCTCGTAGCGCTAGGCTGCAATAGATGCTTATCATGAGCTTATAGGGTAAACCTTAATTCCTATAGGCTCGCTAGGCTCGTACCTAAGTACTATAGGCTTATACACTAACTTTACTATTTATAGAATATTAAGACTAAGCGATACCCTATAAACGCCTAGTTACGTAATTAGGCTTATATAAGCTAGGATTACGCGGTATCCTTTAGGTAAGGCTATACTTAAGCCTTACGAAAGATTCTATAAAACGCTATTCTATTCTATAGGATTAGAAATTACTCAACTTAATTTCTAAGCATCCTAAGAGTTAACTCGTATTTACGAATACTCGGCTATTACTCTCGTACTTACGAGATATTACGACGGAGCCTACGCCTATATAATATAGGCCTATACTCTTTTACTTAGATAGACCCTAAGTTATTTACTAAGATAGAAAACTACGATATATTTTACTCTTTTAACTTTAGCTACTTCTACTATAGATCTAAACCCTATCCCTCGGATAGGACGTAAGACCGTTTCTCGATTAGTCCGTTTACTACTTTAAAAAACTAGTAAGGTATTAGATCGACTATAGTAGAATATTACCCTAAAATTATAATAACTTACTATTTAACGTACGTAACTAGATAAGCTATTCGCTAGGAGATAACCGCGTATCGTAATCGACTATAATAAAGTCTTTACGAATATCGAGATAATTAGGTAGGCTAGGTAGGAAATAGAGGTATTAAAGGCGACGACGAGGTCTTCTATATAACCGAATACTAGAAATATTACGCGGAATAGGTAGTTAAATAATACCCTAGTACTATTTATACATTAATTTAGTACTAATAAGTCTATATAATTAGTAAATTATAATTATAGTACTATTAGTAGTAAAAAATAGGGTGTTTCATTACTAGGGTGTTTTATTACGTAGTACCTAGACTTAGACATTCCTAACTAAAAGCCGTTAGGGAACCTATTAACCCTAATAAGGGTGCCGCTAATCTATAACCTATGGGCTGGTAAACGGTGTACTCTTAGTAGCATGTAACCTATTGTTTAGTGTACTACGTCCTTATTGGTTAGAATTTAGTGTATAGAATAAGCCGAGTGCATAGGATAGAAAGGCCTCGATTAATTATTCTCCTTATATATTACGAACTAGGTCACTGGAAGGGTCGCCAAGGATAAGCCGCCTACACTCGAGGGAAACGAGGAAGTTAGCCGATGGAGAACGAGGCTACGTTACGTGACTAAGGGATGGACTATAAGGGACTATAGACTATAAATATAGTCTAGGAAAGTCTACAGTCCGGACTAGTACTATATATATACGCTCCTTTACCTAGATAGAATAGTTCGTAGTTAACTTCGTTAGTAATCCTATACCTATATTTTAGGATATAGTCCGACGAATAAGTATTCCCTTTATCATCTTGGTTAATACTCTAGTACCTACTCTATCAAGGAACCCTACCTTGGTTAGAACTGCTTGTAGCTCGGATTATAACATTATACTCCTCATTATCTCGTCTTAGCGGTTAGCTGGGTCGGCTTTGCCCGTCGTGGTTAGCTCGACCTAGTAGCGCTTCCCCGCTTTCTTTTCTTTCTCTCCCGTCTTTTACGCTCACGACATGTGGCTGAGCGTGCGAATAGCTTCATCCTCCTTCCGCTGGCCACCTCCCCATAGTACGGTATCATTAGTCTATCCCTCCTCTCATCTATTAGTTAACTGTCCCCCGTTGCGATTCCCTTGCGGGCTCGCTTTTCCTATACAACATGGCTGTCTACTTCGGCCAGTTCGTACGCCGTCATCCCTTCTCGATGTAAGTATTCTGCTTTCTGTCGCTGTCACGTGGGAACCACGTGACAAACCTTCCTCCTAGGGCTAGTGTTATTCTGTGCACCGTTTAGTTATGTGACCGCTTATTCTGTGCACCCGTCCCTATTTTTATGCAGGCAGGGTGGGATCCTACATGGTCATGATTATGCAAAAAGTTCCATTCATGGTTGGCTCTCTAGGACGGCTACTCCCCGTCTGTCACCCAGGTAGATTTCATTTGTTTCACTGAATATCACACGGCATAGTTAACAAATGCAGGCCTAGAGGATCGATACCCCTACTGGGTCGTCAGGTTTGTGCGCGCCGATAACAGTGACAGTGATCGACTTGTCAGTAATTTTCTTAGCAGCACAGGCAGGTGCACTCAGAGCGAGCTGCGTGCGTTCCGCCTCGCCATCACGCGGTATCCACACTGTATGCCATCCTTGTCAGAGACGGCTTCCAAGTTCTATTCCTTAATCTTCTCAGCAGCCCACTCCGCCACACCGTACAACAGGGCCGTGGAGTGTCCCGCAGCCTGAAATGGAATCACACTCAAATCCACAACCCGAACATTGCTGGTCCCATAGACTGTGAAGTTGTTGTCCACCACGCCGCCCATGTCGCGCGGCAACATTGCGCAAGTTCCCAAATGGTGATAATTCGGCTGGTACGCCGACTTCGTCTTGATCCAGTCTAGCCAGACCTCATCGCTGGCATCTTCAGGAACGAGGGTGAAGCCCGGCGTCAACGTCGACGCATTGACGATATCCGAGAACGGTGAGGTTGCCACCACCTTGCGCGAGAACTTTGTGCTCGCGACAGCCAGGGTGCCGTCGATTTCGAATTGAAAGAACTTCCCGTCGATTGCTGGAAGGGTTGTGACGTTGGATGAGGTGATGTGAACGCTCCCTCGGCTGAATGGCTGCAAGGGCCAGGAGATGACGCCGACGAGGTTGACGAGGGCGAGGGGGACGATTTCCGCCGTGGGCGTGTTGGAGTCATAGAGCAGGTCGAGTTGTGTGCGGAGCAGGCGTTGTTGGACCGAGGCGTTGGATGCGCCGTTGTTTTGCGCTGCAATCTGTTCGGCGTAGTGGGGAATCTGGGATAGTGTCTTGTTATAGAATGACGTGGTATCCGGCCCCAGCAGATCTTGGAGGGACACGTGTGCCACAAACGCGGGCAGGCCGGTGAAATTCTCCTTTCTCGTGGTGGCAGCGACGACCGCGATGGTGGTTTGGTCCTGGAAATTCTCGCCTACGCCCGGAAGAGGGGCTTTGATATCGATGGAGTGTTTAGAGAGGATCTTTGGGTTTCCAATTCCGGAGTGCTCGAGAATCCCAGGGCTGCGGATTGCACCCGCCGAGAGGATGATCTCCCGGGTTGCTGAGATATTTGATATCACGCCGGTCTGAGAGATAACTTCAGCTGCTGAAGCCACGGCTTTACCGTCGTCGCTATCGTTGGCCGACCAGAGAATGCGGGTCGCGGTGGTGTTGACCAGCACGACGAGGTTTGAACGATTCTGCACTGGGTAATAGTACGCCTGGGCAGCATCCTCCCTGATATCCGCATGGCCGTCTTGAGTGACCGCCTGCACGCCAAAGCCCCTGAGATCCCCGTCGTTGAAATCATGGATTGGCGGGATACCTAGCGCTTTGAACGTGTCATTGAAGATTTCGTGAATGTCTCCCGTTGAGATATGTGGGCTGTAGCATGTCGAAAGCGGACCAGTAAATCCATGGGCAGACTCTTGATAGGCCGCGCCGATGGTGGTGAGGTTGGTTGACGGAATTTGGAAGTGCTCTGACTTCTTTGCCGAAGCAAAATATTCCTTCCACCCCAGGTCCAGTCCCAGAGAAGGCCATAGGTCGATCTGAGAGCTAGCAGGCCGGATGTAGGTCATGCCATTGATCAGGCTGGATCCACCCAGTCCTTTCCCAGCGCTCCATATGAGGCTCTGATTCCCTCCATATACCTGAGGGACGCTTTCATACTGCCAGTCAACACGCGTGTTCTTCGCCAGGCCAAGGGCGCTGGCGGTCGTCACGTTGGGGTTGCTTCTTTCGAAGTTTCCAGCTTCGACCACAACGACGGTGACGTTAGGATCCTCCGAGAGCCTCCCGGCGAGGACTAGACCGGCTGTGCCGCCGCCGAGAATGACGTAGTCGAAGTGGGTATTGGTGGCTCGATCAGCCCCAACTCCGCCTAGCGGAGAACCCAACGTCGAGGGAAGTAGCAGCAGCGCAGGCCATAGACATCGAGCTTGGTTCGGAAAACGCATCTTGTTGAGCGAAGTCTAGACGGTCGACAGTACTGTGCGAGAAAACTCCATCATTGGTTCGAGTTGCGGGTTGCTCGAGTATTTGTACCTCCATCAGACCTAGACTTCACGATGCAACAGTGCTAGCCGATCATCGCTCAGGCGTCCCGTGTACCGCAGTCTAGTAGCTGCCTTCGACAGAGGTCGTACCTCAAACTCCACACCCCAGATCTGAAGAGGTAAGATTTAGTGTGTGTCCAAGTCCCCGGACGACTTTCTCTCGCGCATAAAATAGCCATTCTACACCGGACTCCCAACCCCGGCCTTAAGGCGCACAGTCCCCAACACGCCTAGGCTCCGAAATAAAATAGAAGAATACTAATCTGGCCCACATTCTCATTCGATTACGTGAACATGAAATTTTTTGGAGAAAGTTTATTCATGCAAATATGTGCAAGACTCCTAGCCATATCTACATGATTCTCATCCGGCTCGGTAAATAGTTGATCCATTCCAGCCACCAACAACAATATTGATTCTTGACTACTCGCAGACTTGTAAATATTAGAACATAGTAAGAGAAGTTTTTGTTTTAACATAGCCGTGCTTTAGCCCACTAGGCGTCTAATATTTATTGTTTTATGTTGTTACGAGGCGCTAAACTTGATTAATATGAAATTACTAGCGTATCTATACGAGTGTTCCATAACGGATACTGCATTGAGCCAACGCCCGAGGACTAAGATCACCACGGATTTGCGGTACCTTAAACAAAGTATCGCTATGGCTTAATGGCTCGTAGAACAAAGGACGTTCACTGTTCTACCGGGCGAAGAAAGAAGTTTATTTAGTAGAGTACATATAAAGAATCAGGGATTTCATCCACATAAATAGTAATATGTCTAGAGACACTTTTACACTTCACCCAAAAGGTAGTTGCCGGTAGTAATGGTTAAGGTAAGAGAGGATGTTAGGGTATAAAGCTAGCGAGTATATTACGCTCCGAGTATCTTTATATCTATTAAGGTACTACTATATAGATCTCTAATTTTCGAACTAAAGAGCTCGAAGTACGCGCATACGATAGCTATAAGATAGACTTATACGATAGTAGAGAGGCGATATTACGAGTATCGTACGAGAAAAGTATACGACTCGCGAAGAAGCCGATATAGTAGAGGACGAGACGAACGGCGAAGGACTAGACGCGTCCTAGTCCGCGCTAAGTAATTAACGCGGCCGCGAGTCGTACCCGAAAAGTAAGTAATAATAACTAATTAAAGTTAACTAGAAGAAATTATAAGGGTTTAGCTAGGAATTTAGAGTAATTCGTCTAACTATCGTATAACGAGGATTCTAAAGCTAAGGAGAGAAAAGAAAAGAGAAAATCTATCTACTATACGAATAAAGGAAATACTTCTATAAGAGTATAAGTAACTTAACGAGAATACTAAGATAATCGATTAATTACTATATAGTCCTTAGAATATCGACTATAAGAACTTAAGGAGTCTAAAAACCTCGTATACGATTCGTATAGCCCCTAAGGTCTTATATACTAGGCTCCTTAGTATTTTAGGACTAGTCTTAGTATAGAATAGGTACTTCTAGAGTCTATCGTAGTCCTATTCTATAATAATTACTCTTCTCCCCCGAAGTATACTCGTTCTTAAGTATAAAAGTAGTAGGTAAGAAGTAGCGTTCTAGTATAGCGCTATATACGTTTTATATTAATATTAAAAAAAACGTAATATATTTTCCTAATCTTAGGATCGCTCTTAATCCTAATTTATTCTACTCTTAGAGATTATTTCGTATTTACTTTAATTTACTTAATTCTAGTAAAACTTCGCGTACTTCTCGTATTCTAGTATAGTATATATAGTAAGCTATATCTATAAGGCTAAACTTTTTAATTATTTAGTCCTCGCTATTTAATTTTCGTTAAGGTCTTAGCGATTAATTCCTAGGTAAAGAGTATATTAACCTTCCTCTACTTTATTTTTCTTCTTCTTCTTTTTTTTTTTATATCTTTTATTCCTTAAGACTCCTTCCCTTAGTAAGTCCTATAATTAGTCCTCTACTTTTTTCCTATTAATAGTATACTAGCTACTTATCTTCTTATTTCTATTTAGAATTTCTATATAAGTTTCTATTTTTTCCTAGGATAGTTAAAGTTAACTTAGTATACTAATTATACTTATCTAGTATACTATCTAGTTAAGCCTTCGTTCTATTAATCTAAGGAGATATTAGTAATAAAATTATCGAGTATATTTATATAAGATATATAAGATCCTTAAGAAGAAATAACTAAGTATTACTTAATAAGAGTAAGCTTACTCTTTCTATACTAAGTATATATTAACTCTATTTTAGATAGAGAGATTTAATATAAGACTAAGAATAGAAAATATACTTAGTATAGAATCTAGGATTATACTTATAAGGTAGTAAGTTTCCTTTTTCTATACTATTTCTATCTTAACCTCCTAGGTATCCTTATATTTAATCTATACTATAAGGGTTCTAGTTAAGTTTACTATAGATTCTATTAAGCCTAGTAGTATTAGCTAGATTATTTACTCTAGTAAGCTTTTTATCTCCCTAGCTATTTCCTTACTAATCCTATACTAGATCGTTCTATTATAGAAGTAATTAATCGTATAGTTCGCTATATTACTTCTAGCGTTATATCTTATAATAAATTTATAAGCTTCTCGATTACTAAACTAGATAAGAAGAATCCTAATTCTATAATATCTCTTCTAATACTTAATACTATTAGAACTTTAGCTAAAGTTTAAGCTTAGGCTATAGGTTCTTCTACTATCCCTATACTTTCCTTATATTAATACTTTCTCTAGGCCCGAATTACTCTACCTCCTTAGCCTAAGAGAAATTTATATAATTTAATCGCTAGTAAGCTTAGAGTCGATATAATAATAGAAGATATTAAGATTAAAGCTATCGATAACTAGCTTACTAGACGAGTACGACGATACTTCTATATAGATACTAATAGTAATAAGGATAAGCGGCTTCGTACTACTAATAGAGATTTCTATACTTTTACTAACTTAAAATAATTATTATTAAATAAACTTATAAAGTAGGTAACTCGTAAGCGACTTATAGCTAAATTTCCTACTATACCTTTAAAACGTCCTAAAACTAATAGTTCTACTAAGAATTCTAATTATTACTCTAGCTCTAGTCCTAGCTCTAAGTAGATTTCTAGCTTTAAATACTATTCTACTATACTAATAGTATACTTTTTTATTTTATATTCTACTTTTATAGGTTTTTAAAGTTAAATTCTAACTTCTTATTATTCTTTAGCTCTATAGCTATTAAGTAGTAGTTATCTTATATACCTTATATATACTATATCCTTAATAAGCCTTATAAAGATATTTTTATTTTATTTCTACTTTCTAATTTTTACTCGTAATCTTATTTACTTAAGTTCTTAAAGATTATATATCTTTCTAAACTTAGCGAGTAGTTTATCCGCGTTTAGTAGGTATTCCGCGGGTTTCTAGGTATCTTCCGCCTTAGAGAAACCCTTCTACTTAACTAGATATCGACGTTCTACCTTAGTATTTTAGTAGTCGAGAATCTTTTCGACTTTCTACTATTTATCTTCGTCTACGTCGATAGGTCTAGACTTCTCGCCCTTAGGTCGTATATAATATAATTTTAGTAACGATATATAGAATATATTATATAGCCTTCTATACTTCGTTAATAGCTTTAGTATATAGATATTCTAATCTACTACCTTAAGTACTTTAAAAGGCCTTAAGAACTAGTTATCTAGTTTCTTACTTATTCTTCGTATATAAATAAATTTAGAAGATAGTATAACTTAGTTTTCTAGAGTATATATTCGTAGCTCTCGGCGCTTATTATAGTACTTTACTATACTATATTATATTTATTCCTACTATACTATAGTTTCTTATCGAGCTTCTTTAAGCGCTCTAGCTTTCGCTCGTACGAAGTTATTATTACCCTTCTATAATTTTCGTACGATATTAATATTTATTATAAATTTAAATATTAAGACTTAAGAAAATAGTATTTTCTTAGTCGTAGTATTAATCGTTTAATTATAAGTATACTTCGCGTTAAGTAGTAGTATAACCTAGTCGTCTTAATAGTAATTAATATAGTAATATAGATAATATTCTAGAGTTTAATTTATTCTCTTAGTCTATCTATCGGTCTAAGGGTAAAACGCGATCGAAAACCGCCGCTTAATTACTAGGTAATAGTATAGAATTTCCTAGTATACTAAAGTAAATATCGTACTCCTATTACTTATAATACTCCGAAATATATCGAATTAAGTAAATATTTCTTTTACTAAGATATCTCTTAGCTCTTCGGCTATAATTTCTACGCGGTACGAAATATAGCGAACTATTTTAGATAGTCGATATACTACTATAAGTAGCGCGTCGTACGCTATTTTCCTACGAATTAAGGACGAAAGTCTCGTTATAAAGTCTATAAATATATTCTACTACGATTTTTCCGGCTATAGTAGTATCGCTAATAGTTCGTATAGCTTATATCTCGATACTTTTATACGTTAATATATATTATATAAAGAAATATAGGTTCGTACGTTCTTCGCTAGTTTAGACTACTAATAAAAGCGCTTAATAATAGTAAGAATTCTTTTTCGATCGAAATAGCCTTTCTACTAGAAGTTATTATAATTCGCCCTTAAGATCTTTAATTTTATACTAAGATTATAAGATATATATATCGCGCCTTACCTTCGTACGAGATCCGCGGAGTCCTCGCGCTATACTCCTTTCTAAGTCTCCTAAGAAATCCTTTCTTCGGGTAGCTTATTCTATTTACGCCTTTTATACTACGCGTTAGTATTTTATAGCGCTAATAATTTCTTAACTAAGTTACTTAGAATTTAGCTCTTTTAGGCTAAAGTAATAGCGTTCTTATTTATACTAGAGTATATATTAAGTTTTACTATAGACTACGAGGAGCGTCTACTTCGTACTAAGAATATATCGTTACTAGACTTTAACTTTATATCTTTATTAAGAGTATCGAAAAATCTATACGCTTCGTCTTTACGCGTATTCTACTCTACTAGAATATAGAAACTACTCTTAATTAAGTTTTTAGTTCGTCGGACTAACTTCCGCGTTATAGTATAAATAGAAATACTTATAGCGCTTAAGTTACTATTTAATAGCGAACTTTCCTCGCTATTTAGGCGAGACTAAAGAAGTTATAAAAATAAGTTCTTAAGGTACTCTTAAGAAGTTATATAGTTTAGTCGACGAAATAGACTATTAACGAAGTTCTTCTTTTTCTTTCGATACTATATTACGAAGTTAAAGGTACTAAGTACCTTCGTCTAGCGTACTTATCTATAATTTAGCGCCTTTATCGATATAAAATACTTTAACGTATTATAATTAGTTAAGACTAGCGTACTAGTCGTAGCTTTCTCTAAGTAGTAGCGCTACTCCTTAAAAGATTCTATAATAGCTAGTATCTTCTAATTCGATATTCTATAGTTACGCTCTACGACGTTCTACTTTCTTAAAAAGAAAGCTATAGGTTTCTATATCGTTCGTTCTCGAGTAGTACGCGACTTATATACTTATAAAAGAATCGAACTATAAGCCTTTCTTAAGGCGTCGAGTTCTACCTTATACTATTATATAGAATTATAGTAGACTAGTAATAGTATACTATAAAAGTATACTTTTAATATCTTTTAAGTCGCTTTAGCCTCGTCTATCTATTTAAATAAGTCTATCTTCTTCTCTTTCTATATTTCTTTAAGAAAATTAATAATAGAAGTAGTTACTTATAAGTATTCTACGATAAAACCTCGATAGAAGTTCGTAAAACCTAAGAAGACTTAGATTTTTCGAAAAGATATCGATTAAAGCTAGTCTTAAACTACGATAATCCTTCGAGGATCTATCGAAATACCCTCGACTTCTACGATAAATTTTAAGAACTCGACTCTCTAAGTCGAGAACTTATACTTCGAAAACTTAATATATAGTTTATACTTTTAAAGCCTTTTAAGTACTAAATATATATACTTAATATATTCTATCGAATTTTAACTAAAGATAAAAATATTATCGAGATATACTATATATATAATATTAAGGAGCTTCTTTAACGCTTCGTTAATATAGGCTTAGAAAGTTATCGAAGTATTAGTAAGACTAAACGATATAACTAGATATTTAAAGTAGCTATATCGCGTACGAAACGTAGTCTTCTAGATATTCTTCTTATATATTCGTATTCTATAGTATATATTATATAAGTTTAACTTAGTATATATAGTAGCGCCGACTAATTAATCTAGTATCTTACTAATTAAGAGTAAGGAATAACGATTCTTTACGATTACTTTATTTAAGGTACGATAGTTAATATAGAGTAATAAGCTATCGTTCTTCTTTAGTATAAATAGAATAGAAGTCTTCGTAGGCGATTCGCTCTTCCTAATCTATTTCCGCGCTAAGTATTTATCTAGATACTCGCGAAGTACTCGAAGCTCCTTCGTACTAAGAAAATAGATTAGTCTATAACTCGCTATTAAATCTTCTTCTAAAGAAATCGAGTAAGTTACTTTAGTATCTAGCGGTAGCTTATCTATATTCTCTTTTAAGAATATATTACTAAAATCTCGATACTCTTTCGATAAAGAAATCGCTATATTTCCGCTATTATTCTACGATTTCTCTTTAATAGGATTACTATTAAACTTTAAGTCCTTTAAGTAGATAGCGTAAACTCGATAGGTTTTAGCTAGCTTTATTACCTTTCGAAAGGAAATAAGAGCTATATACGCTTTTCGTACTATACGATAATACTATATATTTTCGCGCTAGCGAACTTCTAGATTTACTACGTAAAGCTAAATATACTTAAGAATTATATTAAAGTTATTAAGATTAGTAGCTAAGAACCTATAAGTACTAGGAATATATATTTCTAATATATTAGTCGTATATAAGGCTATATAGTAATCCTCGTAGATTTAAATTAGGTAGTCGTCGATAGCGTAAGTATATTCTTTCGATATCCTTATAGCGAGGCCTTCCTCTATAATTACTTTCTATAATATAAAGTTTAGCTTCGCTTCGGAGTCGATTAATACGCGAAGCGTACGCCTTTTACTACTAAACTTCGTATTTATAGTTACTACTAGTACTCGCGACGATATCGTACTACCTTCTAGTAGTCTTAATATACTAGTAGCGCGTAGCGTACTAGATATTAATTTTTTTATTTAGAGGAATTTATTCTTCTTCTAACTTTTATTCTTAGCTATATCGCTAGCTATCTTACTAGTACTCTATAAGTACTCTACTCTTATATATTTAGATTAGTTATAATTTTAATATAGTCTATCGTCGAAAGTAGGTTTATATTTCTTATTCTTTTCCTTCGACTTATCGTTATATAGATAGAGTTCTAAGCGCTTCCTTTAAGGAGTTTTCGCGTTTAGTTTACTAGAAGAATACTTCGAGACTTCTTATAGTTTAAGCCTTTTACTAGAGGTCCTTTAAAGCTTCTTCTAGCGCTATATCGCGCGTAGAACCTACTTTTTAAATTTAATATCGAGTAATTACTTTATTACCTCTAGTTAAATCTTAGGCTTTAATACGAATAGTAGCTTCTAAGTATACGTCTCGCGTTTAGATATCGATAGAATATTCGTTCGAATACGTATAAGTTCTTCTTATAGTTCTCGAATTATCTAGCTTTCGCCCTAGCGTTTTCGCTATAGGCGACTTAGTACGAATATTAGGCGGTTCGCTAGGTTTTATACTAGATTTCGTAGGAAGTAAATAAAGTCTTTCTATATTAGAACGGCCTCTTTCCGGCGCGTCTATACTAAAGTAGTAGTATTAGTTAGGAATATAGTTACTAAGTTAATATAATTCGCGTTTAATAGTATCGTCGAACTCGATAGTATAGAAAAACGAATCTACTAATAGATATCGAATTCTTATAGGCTAGCTAGCGAAGTATCTACGTATATCTTAGATTCTTCTATCTTAATATACTTTACTAGACTATCTTCTTATAGACTTACTAGCCGCTTACGAAGAAATAGCGTCGTACCTAAGATATCTACCGAATTATTAACTTACTTACTCCGAAGCTCCGCCTCTATTCGTTATATTTTATCTAGCTATTTCTTTTCTAGTAGTCTACGTTATAGTTACGCGTAGCGATCTTATATTATCGATATAGGTACGATACTTAACGCTCTAGAGCTTCCTTAAGGAGTATCTTCCTTAGCTCTACTAAGCGATAATAGTAGGTTACTCGAGCTCGCTCGAGATCCGCGCGTCTCTCGCGCTTCCTCTACTACGCGCTAGGTAGAGCTCGATAGCTCTCCTACTTAGGGCGATAGATTTTCTATTTACTCTATCTAAGCTAATAACCTTCTTTAAGTACGCGTTTTAGCTACGCCGCTTATACTTCTAAGTCTTTTCCTTAGTATAGTAGTTAAGGAAAGTTCTTATAGAATTATAAGAGTATAAGTAACTTAACGAGAATACTAAGATAATCGATTAATTACTATATAGTCCTTAGAATATCGACTATAAAAACTTAAGGAGTCTAAAAACCTCGTATACGATTCGTATAGCTTCTAAGGTCTTATATACTAGGCCCCTTAGTATTTTAGAACTAGTCTTAGTATAGAATAGGTACTTCTAGGGTCTATCGTAGTTCTATTTCGTAATAACTTCCTATCTTCTCCTATAGTAGGTTAGTATAGTTTCCTAGGAGATAATCGATAGGAAGGAATTACGTAGCTTCGGCTATATAGTTATATAGCCTAAAGGTATACTACGAGTAATCGCTCTAGAACGTACTCTAGAGCTTTATACGAATTTA
>NW_013550559.1:81427-135250 GCF_000709125.1 Exophiala aquamarina CBS 119918 | reverse complement strand
CGAGTGCTACGACCATATCTGGGGTTATCCTATCATAACCCTAATTGACCCCAACCCTAGAATTTTGACCAATCAGCAACGTGAGAGCTGGGAAACGGTAGTTCAGGGGAAAATAACCCTAGTTTTTTAGATTTCTATGGGCCTTGGCGTGGTAGAGCGGGACACTACCGATGTCAATGATGGTCAGGCGATATAAGGTTTTTCTTAATAACGGCTATAGAGAGTCTTAAAGCTAAAATAGAACTTATTTAGGTAATATCGATACTATTCTATTAGCGTCTTAGTAGGATAGTATTATAATCCGAGCTATAAGTAGTTCTAACTAAGGTAGGGTTCCTTAATAGAGTAGGTACTAGAGTATTAACTAAGATAATAAAGGGAATACTTATTCGTCGGACTATATCCTAAAATGTAGGTATAGGATTACTAACGAAGTTAACTACGATCCGTCTTTAATATAGGTAGCGGGCGTATATATATAGTGCTAGTAGCTCTCTTGGATCTCGTGGCTCTCCTAGATCTCTTAAGATCCCATGGGATCTAGGGGATCCAGGAGATCTAGCCTCCTCTAGTTACGTAACTTAGCCTCGTTCTCCATCGACTAACTTCCCCCTTAGGTAGGTACCTTAATTTCCTTAGCGACCTTTTAAGTAACCTAGTTCGTAATAGATAGGCTACCTAAGAGTTTTAAGTAGGAAACTTAAACTAAGCCTAAGGAAGAGATAGACGTCGAATATACTAGTTAACCTTCCGGAGGAGCCGTAAGGTTAATCGACTTTCCTAACGAGCTCTATAGGATTTAGTCGCTAATACCTATAGCCTATAGTAACTACGAGACTTACTAGTAATATAAGTACGAGCTAGTACCTTAGGTCGTACACTAATTATATCGTTAACTAGTTAAAAAGTAGCTAGTACCTCGGAACTAAGGACTAGATTTAAGAGACTATCGTTAGTAAATAGATAGATATTACTAGCTATAGAGATTTCTTTAAAGCTTACGTAGTACTAAATATAAGCGACGCCCTATATACGAAGCTTTAACTTAAGCCTTGGTTCTAGTGTAGCGCTACTAATACCGTAAATAAAGCCCTAGAAGTAGAGAATTAGCTTTAATAATAATAAGTCTTATATATAGGCGTATAGTAAAGCGGCGAAAAGACGGAGAAAGTCCTCTTACTATAAGAGACTATATCCTCCTAGAGGTATAGTCTCCTTACTAATATCTACGTAGATAGTCTCTTTACTAAAATAGTAAGCGTTAAATCGCGACTTAAACTATAGAAAGAAATAGTCTAGAGTACTAGCCTAGCTTACTATCTTCTAGGGTTATAACTTTAATCCCTTTTCTATAATAATAATATAGGTACCCCGAAAGAAATAATTACCTTATTCTTTAACTCGTCGTAAGATAGCTTCTTAAATAGCGGATAAGTATATTATAGGAATTTTATACTATAGATTTTAATAGTAAGTATTAGCGGTCGCTATAGCTATACGAGTTTCGGTAAAGTAAGCGCGAGCGTTAGCCTAAGCGTACTAAAAGCTAGACGGAAGATATTAGAGACGAGTAGGGGAGAGATATTCCCTTATACTAGGGAGTAAGATTCGATTAGTCTAGTATTAGAATTATTACTTAGTAAGTCGTTAACCCTACTTCTTACTAACTATAAATATAGATAGCTAGTAGAGCTAGGGGAAGATATAGTAGCTAGTAAACTCGTCGGTACCTAGGAGACGATAAAAGTAATAGTTTAGAATATAGTAAAGGAGAACTCGACGTTAATAGAGATAACTATACTTATTTTCGTACTAAACGGCGATAGATTTTATATATATACTAGTAGTAAGGGCGTCGAGCGGCGCCTAAGATAGATACTATAAGATCCCCTACCGAAAAATACCTAGATATTAACTAAAGACGATTAAACTATCGATATCGAATTCTTTAGTTATCGTATAGTTATAGGCCGTCTCGACTAAGGAGTTAATTCGGGATCGTAAGTCGCGGTCGGCCTCGTAAGTATAGCTAGTAAAAAGATACTATAGCTCCTCTAGCGTATATTCTACCGCCGGCTTCTTAATAGTTAAATTTAAGATTATATCGGGTAGCTCTTTATTCGTAGGAAAGTAGAACTTAATATACTCTAGACCGGCCTATAAGCCTATAGAGTTAGTAAGTATAGGAGTAGGAGGCTTATTCTAACGTTATATAAGGCTTTCTACTAGTAAGGTCGGAGCGTTCGGCGTATAATAAACTAGTTTAAGTAGTAATTAGGCGGGATCGTTCGAGAGGTATTATATAGCGAGGAAATAGACGAGAGAGGAGGTAGAAAGTAGGGCCGAAGTAGAGTCTAATTTAATAGAAATAGAGCGGAAAGGTCGATAGGAAGATAATCTAAGAGAAGGCCTTCGAGTAGCTTATTAAAGGCGGTCGACTAGGCGTAAGCGCCTAGAAGAAATACTAGAAATTAAGGGTAAGTAAAGAGGTAATCTTAGAGGTAATATTAATAGGGTCTTTAGGAATAAAGAATTAAATATCTCTATAGCTATACTAACTTATAATAATATATTCGTTTTCTTATAGAGTACTAGATAATCTTCCTCGTCGTCTAGTATAAGGACGTTTCCGGAAAGATCTTCGTTAATATAGAAAAGAATATTATCGAGATAGATTAGTAGACTTAGTATAGCCGCCGGTATCGCTTTCGATAGAGGCCTAGTAGCTTCCTATACTATTTCTCCTAGAAATTAAAGAGCCGACCGCTATAAGAATATTTAATAGTAAGGTACTCTAAGATAATAATAAGGACTAGTAGCTTACTTAAGAGACTAGAGGATAACTATTATTTCGCCGAAGCCTTACTTATTAACGACGTTAATAGACTTTATTCGTCTACTTAGAGGAATTATACTTTCGAAGTCGACCTCTAGCTATATTAAAATAGAATATAAACTAAGAAGAAATACTTATAAGTAGAAGGTAGGACTAGGAACGAGAAGGTTATTAACTTAGGTATAAGCGTAAGTTAGAATAAAGTATTTCTTATTCGATATTTAAGAGGTAGCTAATTACTAGGAATATATATCTTAAATATAAGAAGCTAAGATAAAATAAAGTAGCGTACCTTAGTTAGAAATACTATTACTAAGAAGAAAAGGATACTCTTATCTATAATAAAAGAGCTAACTTTCTATATTAGTATTACTACTTCTACTCTACCTATTCCGTCTATATCCTTAGATTAAATCTAATTCGCTTATCGAATTAAATTTAATCTAAGTACCCTTTAAACCTAGCGAACCTACTTACCCTTACTACGAATCCGAGTTCTTTCCTCGTACGCTACGACTATATTAACGTTAGAATAGAGAAAGCTAACTCTCTAGT
The DNA here is from genome assembly GCF_000709125.1 of Exophiala aquamarina CBS 119918. Lineage (NCBI taxonomy): Eukaryota > Fungi > Ascomycota > Eurotiomycetes > Chaetothyriales > Herpotrichiellaceae > Exophiala > Exophiala aquamarina. The sequence goes on along the minus strand of NW_013550559.1, from coordinate 131,859 downwards.
ATATTTATATAGAGGTAAGTTATAGTATAATAACTTTAGTAGTAGTAGCTATATAAGACTAGGGGAAGTAGTGTCCTATACTTATATAGATAGGTATAGTTAGTTTAACTCGCTAGAAACTTAATTAAGACTAGTTAGAACTAGAGTAGATAAATATAATTAGATAAACTCTCTAAAAATTTAATTAAGACTAGTTTAAGCCTAGGGTAGATAAAGGTAATTAGAGTAACTCTCTAAAAATTTAAAAATAGTTTAGCGTTACTTAAAATTTCTTAGCGGTCTTCGATAGACCTCGATATTCCTAAACTTTAGGATACTATTATAATACGAATATAGAGGTAGTATAGGAATAAACTATATTACGGTACTTAGGAAAGTAAGCTCTATCTACTAGCCTAATAATACTTAGAAATATTAAATATTTTAGTACTATATTTAAAGTGTAAACTACCCTATAGAACCTACCTCGATAACGTTATATTAATAGAAGAAGAAAGTAAGGTAGTAGTATTAGAATATTATCTTATAGTATTTATTACTAACTACTACTAGATAAGTATTAAAGACGGTATTAAGAAATTAATATTCTACCCTAGCGAGCTAAGATAATTAACTCGAAGGCCGATTAGTCTAAACGAATACTACGACTTAGAATATCTAGTAGTAGCTTCTTACTATTTATACGATATAGTAGAAAGTAAAGTAGTACGCTATAATCTACTAGTATAAACGATTAGAAGAATATAGGTATAATTAGTATTCCTCGATAATAAAGAAGAAGAATAGGAGGAAGTAAACGCGAAAGAATCGGACGGAGAATCCGACGTATCGTTAGAAGAAGAAGAAAAATATTACGTAGCTAAGGTTACGAGAAATTAAATTAAGATTATAATAAAGTACTAGAAATATAGCGAATATACGAAATATACGGAATATACTAGCGAGACCGAAAGATACCTCTATATCTATTACGATTCTAGGATAAAACTATAAGAATAATAGAACGAAATTAATATATTATTTTACTAGAATTAGGAATATAACTAAGCGTTAATAGTATATATATATATATATAGGGACTAACTTACGAATAGATTATAGTTAACCTCGACTAGGAAGATATAAAGAAGATCTAGAGAATAGAAGCTTCGACTATAAGGGACTTATATACGATATAGAAAGATAAAAAAAAAAATATACCTTATATCGATAGACGAATAGACTCGACGTACCTATTCGGTTACTTTAGCTACGCGGAAAGAAGCTACTAATAGTACTTTAAGATATACTAATATCTATAGAATATAAGTCCTAATTAACTCCGAATTCCGATTAGTAAGATAATATATCGATCGATAAACGAGTATAACGAATATACTTATATAGTAGAATTAAGACTATATATATATTTAAAAAACGATAAGGGAATAATCTATTAAGGCTAGGTTACTTATAGTAATAGTCTTAGACTCTATACGAGTTAGACGAAGGAAAAGCGGAATATATAGTTCTTACGGCCGTTCTATAGAACTTTTCCGTACGACTTATAATAGACTCCGAAGTAAACGAAAATTACGTCTTATACTACGTAGTATAAAGGTTAAAAGACTACGTAAAGATAAAGATAGAACTATATCGACTTATAATAGTAGACGAGTCGCTAATAGAATTTAAGGACGAATAGATAAGGAAAGAACTAAAATAAGTCGAACTACTAATAGGAACCTATTAGGAAAGAATAACCCTAGATATAATAGCGATAAAATATAACGCTATACTAGAAATAGAGTAGCTAGAAAAATATAACTCCTAAATAAACTAGAAAATAAGAAAATTCGAATTTCCGAATTATAGTTACGAAATAAAAATAGAAGACTAATTATCTTTAAAGGTCTCCTTAGTAAAGGCGATATAAGTACGATCGAGAGGTAGAATACTAGCTTAGACTAATATTAAAGAGCTACTCTCGAAATATATAAAATATAAAGAACTATTTATAGAAAAGGAAGGTAAAGTAGCGCTTCTAGAATACTAGCCTTAGGATTATAGAATATCTATAAAAAAAGAAGAAGTACTTAACTATAAGGAATAGTTAAAGTTACTCTTAAAGAAAGAAGAAGACTTCCTAAAAGACTATATCGAGAAACTAGAAGTAAAGGGCTTAGTTAGAAGAAGCTAACTAAAGGTAGGAAAATATAGATTTATATTCTATAGTATACTCTTCGTAATAAAGAAGAATAGATTATTACGACTATATATCGACTATAGACTACTTAACGATAAAACTATTAAGGACTATTATTCTATTTTTCGATAGAATAAACTATAGGATTACTTTCTAGGCGTCGTATAGTTTACCGCGTTAAATACTAGAAACGCCTATTACCTAATTAAAATAGCTAACGGAAAAGAATAGAAGACGATATTTCGAACTAAATAGGAGGTCTACGAATTCCTAATTATACCTTTTAGACTTATTAATATATTATTAACGTTCTAAGAATTTATAAATAACGCTTTAAGAGAATATCTAAATACGTTCGTTATTATCTATCTCGACGATATTCTAATCTTCTTAAAGACTTACGAGGAATATACGAAGTACGTAAAGAAAGTAATAGAAGAGCTAAAGGAAAATAGAATTCTACTTAAGCTATCTAAGTACGAATTCTATAAGAATAGTATTAGATTCCTAGGCTATATTATATCTTCGGAAGGATTTATATCGAACTAAGAAAAAGTCCGAACTATTAATAAATAGCTAGAACTAACGATAATTAAGGAAGTATAAGCGTTCTATAGATTAATTAATTATTATTAAAAGTTTATTAAGAATTTCTCGAAAATCGTAGTACTAATTATTAACTTAACTAAGAAGGAAATAATCTTTAATTTTAGGGAAAAATATAAGAATACCTTTAAAGAGTTAAAGCGGAAGATAACGATCGCGCTAATCTTATATATTTTCGACCCGAAAAAGAAAGTAATCGTAGAAATAGACGCCTTAGATAAAGTAATAGGGAGCTACCTTAAGTAAAGAAACGAATAAGGAAAGCTTTATCTAGTAGTATATTACTTAAGGAAGTTAAGCGGATCTAAGGTAAACTATAATATCTACGATAAGAAACTACTCGTAGTAGTAGAATACTTAAAAATATAGAGAGTATATCTAGAAGGAGCTAAATATCTAGTATAAATATACTTAGACTATAAAAATCTAATATACTAGATAATAACTAAAGAACTTAATAGAAGATAAGTTAAATAGACCGAAACTCTAGCTTCTAACGATTTTAAAATTATATATATTCGAGAAATAGAGAATATTATAGTCGACGTCCTTAGTCGAAGAACGAACTATATAGAAGGGCTAGAGTCGGAGCTAGCGGCGCTCCTTAAGAAAAGAGAGAATTACTTAATATATAGAAAAATAGAAATAAGAATACTTATAATATTAGAAATAGAATTAATAATAGAATAAAAATAGAAAATTATATAAGTAAGATATAACGATAAAAGTATAGAATACCTAGGTATTAATAAAATAATCGAATTAGTAATACGAGACTTTACCTAGATAGAATTAAGGAAAAATATTAAAGAATACGTTAAGAATTATAATATATACTATAAAGCTAAATATTTAAGATATAAACTATATAGCTTATTATAATTAGCGGAAAATATAGATAAGGTATAGTTTAGAATAGTAATAGACTTTATAGTTAAGCTACTACTATTAAAGGAACCTATAACGGATACGATTTATAATAGTATACTTATAATAAACGATATACTAATAAAATATATTTACCTACTACTATATAAAGAAGTATTAATAATAGAAAAACTAGTATATATAGTTATAAGAATAGTATTTATATAATACGAAATACCGAAAGTTATTATTATAGATAGAGATAAACTATTTAATTCGTAGTTCTAGTAGTCGTTAACCGACCTATTAGGAATTAAATATAAAATATTAACGTTATATTATCTATAGACGAATAGATAAACGAAAAGAACGAATTAGACGATAGAATAATACCTACGATACTATATAAATTATTAATAAAGAAATTAGGTCGAATTACTACTAATAGCTTAATTCGCTTTTAATAATAATATATCGGTAACTAGAATATCGCTATTCTTTATAAATTACGGAAAATACCTAAATTTTAAGAAAGAACTATTAGGCGATAGACCTATAGCGGAAAGGATAAGGATAAAAGTCGAAGACTTATATAAATTATACTTTCTACTAAAGATAAAACTAGATAAAATATTAAAAATAACTATAAGAATAGTAAATAAGAAAAGGTCTAAGGGACTAGACTTCTAAGAAGAAGAAATAGTTTATATTAATACGAAAAATATAAAAATATAAAGACTAAGTAAGAAACTAGATTATATAAAAATTAGACTATATCGAATTAAGGAAATATTAGAACTAGTCTCTTATAAGCTATAATTACTAGGAGGACTAAATATATATCTAGTATTCTATAAATTACTATTAGAGAAGGTACTAGACGAAGCTAGACTAGAACTAGTATATATTAATAAGGAAACCTAAGAATCCTATTATAATATAGAAACTATAATTTAATATAGGTAAGAAGGCTACTAAATAGAATACCTAATTAAATAGTTAGAATATCTAGAGGAGGAGAATACGTAGGAACCGAAAATAAACCTTAACTCGAAGCTTATAGTTCGATATTATCGAACTATCGAATAATCTAAAGGAATAGAACCTAGGAAGTAGGCTAAAGAACTCGGCGATAGATTAAAAATATCTTTAAGCTAAGCGTTATCTAGGCCGACTAAAATAGTAGAGAAAGCCTAGGGCGGAGAATTAATATAATCTAGCGCGTCTAGAATATAGGCCTTCTAAATAACTATTTTCTTTTATTTCTTAAGTAACTACTCGGCTTCCTTCTCGAAACGCTTACGCTCGGCGTTAGCCTAAGTAATAGAAGAAAGTAGGCGCTATATCTCTTTACTCTTTTAACGAATCTCTTCGCCTTTCTAGCGAGCGGCCTCGACTAAACGACTACGCTTAGCTAAAAGAGCCTCGAACTTAGTATTAGAAAATACTCTATTATAATCTTTTCGATTATTACGCGTATAATTATTATAGCGCGTATAACTATCTAGTATAAAATAAATAATATTTATATTTTAGTAGGGAGTATAACGATCTATATCTTCGTATTTCCTTTTAAGGGTTTTAATTTTAAGCGTAGTACGTTAATAACGAACGGTAGAGGACTCGGAACGTTTAATAATACCTATAGGCGATATAGTTAGCTATAGGAAAAGAAAGAGATAAAAGTAGAGAAGACTCGCCTTAAGTACGTTAAGAATAACGACTAGAAGGAAGAAGGATAGTATTACGAACTAAGTTACTTAAAAGGTTACTAAGGGAATTAAGGTACCTACCTAGGGAGGAAGTTAGCCGATAGAGAACGAGGCTAAGTTATATAACTAGGGAAGGCTAGATCTCCTAGACTCCTTAGATTCTATAGAATCTTAAGAAATCTAAGGGGGCTACGAGATTCCGGAGAGCTACTAGTAATATATATATCTACTCGCTACCTATACTAGGATAGTTCGTAGTTAACTTCGTTAGTAATTCTATACCTATATTTTAGGATATAGTCCGACGATTATATATTTCCTTTATTATCTTAGTTAATACTCTAGTACCTACTCTATTAAGGAACCCTACCTTAGTTAGAACTACTTATAGCTCGGGTTATAATAAAGGGACGCTAGTAGAGAAGAAAAGTAGTACTTATCTATTTAAAGAGCGTCCTCGAGGAGACGCTATCTAGGAGTTACCTTACCGGAGAATACTCCGACCTCTCGCCTACCCGAGAACTTAAAGCGTCTTCTAGGGGACGCTTAACCCTACGGCCCTAGGCCGTTTTCGGTCTATAGTATAATCTAGGCGCTAAGTAAGCTTAATCGACTTATACTTCTTACTCCTCGTTATAGTCGTAATGCGATCTATCTTTATAATGTTTTTATCTATCGGCCTCTAGGTTTTAACTAGGAAGATAAGTAATAATTAACCTACGAACGGCAATAAAACGAAGAAATCTTGATAGAGGTAGTCTAAGATTAGTGGTTAACTCTAACTACTAACGCTAATATTTAGAACGGAGCTAGGGGTTTCTAGAGTATTATGTTATATGTGCTTACACTACTTTAGTATTACCCGGTAGGACTAGCCTAGCGACAAGTAGACACGACCGGAAAATCTTTATTTCTACCATGGGATCCATGACACCGCTTAGCGTAGCCTGTGGATTTCGAAGCTTTTGTTCGCACTGGAATAGTCGGCCTCGTAATCGGTGATTTTCCTGGGCTATAAGCTGATTACGATTACTTTCTGAACCGTTAAACTAAACGAGCCGTTGCTTGAGTTCGGCAACCTCCCAATTCTGGCGAGCTCGAAACGCCTATTGTGATATTCGATTCCTAATTCGTCTGTATGGAAAATGTAAAAATCGTTATTTTAAAGGGGGATGTTCGCGTCATGCATTTAGACATACCGCTTTTCACTGATAGTTCCTCGTTCATTGATCTCACGATTGTTTGAGCCCATCGACTTCTTCAGCTTGATTTTCATACAGTCTTAACTAGCTTCGAGCCGGGAAATAATCTACCTAAAGAGAGTTGATGTCCGAAATCACCTGGTGGGCTAAAAATTCAGGAAATATATCCACCTACCGATGAGGTAGCGTGCTTCAATCTACCTCGGGTAGACTTCTCAGACGATGCACTAGTTCGCTAGACTAAGTTAGACTAAGCTCTCTGCCACCAAGGCGGACTTAGGCCAAGCAGGCAGCTTCACAACACGAAGTCCAACTCCTTTCTATGCTTTTGATCATTTTCTTAAGAGATGTAGGTTGGAGGTGCATTGAATGCTTCATGCCGCGGCTAAGCCGCCATTTAAAGGCATACCTCTACGTAGTACCGTTCATGTGCCGCGTGAGAAGTTACGAACTAGGAGCGTCAGCAGGGGCCGACTCCGACTTCCACGTCCCGAGAACATGGCTGACTTTTGAATCGAACCTAATTAAGTCGAATTCCCTGCACCTCAAAAGACACTAACTAGTAATTACAAAGTGCGACACGGAAAACTCTAAGAAGGAACAATATTAATCCCATATTATACGATGTAATGACAGATTAGAAAATAGTCACCGGAGACTGGGGACGTGCCCTAGTTAGAGTTCGACCCCGCACTTGGCCCCTAGTCTACTCCGGCTGCCCACAACCCCATAAGACGAGCGATATTGTTCACTTGACCTCTACGCCACTGCCCAAAGGTCATTCCCTCTCTAACACTCATCTCTTGACCATCATGCCCACATTCCAGGATCGAAAACGCGTCCAGGCATGCGATCTATGTCGGGAAAAAAAGGTGAAGTGTTCGTTGCCCTCCACTTAACCTTGAATAGGCGGCTATAGATGTTGCACGCGCTGACATATCGTTTCTTTGTCGCTTCAGGCGATGGTGGACAGCCATGCACATACTGCTCCGTAGGACTAGCTTAACGCGCATCTTGCGAGGAGGACAACTGCTGACAATTATAAGCGACACGACAATACTTGCGTTTATCGCACGTCGAGGCCTACCCGTTCATCTGCAGCTGCCACCAGACGTACGTACAGCTTTCTACGGCTAGGACTGAGCGCTCGCCGGTGTAGATCCGCAGGGCTAACTCAGAGATCACAGTGCTCAGAGAAAGACTGGCTGAGGTAGAGGCCTTGCTCGGTACAGCCGCCGTTCAACCACAAGTTGAGGGCCAGCGTGGCTCGGCTGCTGCTGCTATCGACGTCGGGCTTTCAGCTATGCCGGACTGTAACAATTCAATCAACACAGACTTCCAGAGCCAAAAGCGGCCTCGATCTCCAGATCCAAAAAGGCCCATGCCTCACGCAAGCCGGATCCCCACTACACATGCTCGTTCAGAGCAGGACCGTGCACCATTCACTGAGATAATGTATTGGGATCCCCTGGACCGAAACATGGATATAGGCACTCCCACTGTAGAACCTCAAGCAGCCATCTCTGGCCAAGACCCGTCTCACTCATGGAATATGGCCCGAGGAGTTGTAGAACCGAGCGCACCCACTGCCTCGGTCGAAGGATCTTGCGATGTAGACGGGGGAATAATTGAAGAAAACGTGAGTAGCAACCGAAAATCGAGCTGACGGAAGCTGATTCTCTTGAACTGCAGATGTACCGCGAATATCATGGTAGGGCGACTTTAGAAGGCGATGATGAGCTCGAATGTATCAACCCCAGTCCGCTAACTCCAAGAGCTTCCAGGTGCCGGCTCCATCTTATCCATTTGCTCTCCCTCCCTTACGCGATGGGTGACCGAGAAGACAGGAGCAACGGATTTCAACAAAATGGTGGGCTCATTAGCGGTGACCGCAGTAAAGTCCCTGAAATTGCCTCAATGGCCTTTGATTGGCCGGAAAGCGGAGCCTACTGAAGAAGTAGCATGGGAGTTGACTAGAGGTACGAGCCTTTGGACAAAGGCCTAGTCATCTGCTACTACGGCCTGAATGGTTTAGCAGTATGCAAACTCCTTTCACTTATAGAACTGACTTGTGGTCTTCGGTAGCCTACTTCAAAGATTCCGACTCACACCTTGGGGCGGTACATCCCCCTTCCTTCGAAGCCCATCTAAGAAAGTTCTACGACCCAAAAATCCCGGTGGACACTGATCCATCGTACTATGCCCTTCGTCATGCCGTCTACGCCATCGGGAATAGGGCTATTATGAAAGAGCAGGGGTTGAAAACTTTCCAGGAGATTCACGCGGAGGCATGGCCATATATGGCCAATGCACTATCCGTCCACACGGAGCTATTATACCTGCGCTCTTCGATCACCGCAGTTCAGGCTCTACTGGCGATGGTACGTTATTTCAAAATTCAACTCACTGCTCTTCTCCGAGTCCAAAATAGACAGCAGTTATGTCCTTCTTTTGTAGGTTGGAAGATCCAAATGGCTAGCTGACTTGTTCATGCGCAGGCTGTCTACATGGAAGCTATTGGTAGTCCGTCGCTGGAGTACATGCTATGCTCAAGTGCTTGTCGGTTAGCTTTGTCAAAAGGATTGCACAGAAAACCGTCTGCCCAGTGGGGACTTACTGAAGCTGAGACTCTCCAGAGGTCGTGGCTGTTCTGGTCGTTGTATTGCTACGACAAACACATCTCATTCCGATCGGGACGACCACCTGTGAGTATGAGTTCAAAATACTACCTGAATTTGTTTCCCGTCTAGGCGGACCGCTGATGATGGGAAATATGCGTGTGCACTAGGTTATTGACGATAGATGGATCACTGTCGAAATACCCATACACGTTCCTCTCAACTCAGCCATGGATTTGGCATATAGCATTCAACTGGTCAAAATCTCGCAAATCTCAGGTGCAACAATGGAGTTTGTTCAGGGTCTGCCGAACAAAATGTCTGACTTTGAAAGTCTCTTCCAGGGCGTCCGCGAGCTAAATCAGCGCTTGGACGAGTGGGCACGATTAGCCCCTTCCCCATTCCGACCGACGGATGTGATCAGGACGGACATAAAGCTGGAGAAAGTGAGCGTGTACAACATTCTTTACCTGCGATACGCTTACTATGGGACGGTCGCATGTCTCAACTCATCACTCATCCAGCCATACGCGAATATGAATCTCGAGGGAGAACACAACCGATTATATCGCGATCAAATACAACAGAGTTGGGAGCTGGCGGTTGAAGCTTCTCGGGCCATGATAAAATACACCAAGTATGCCAACGTGGATTGTGGCTGTCCTGTCTGGTAAGTCATGCCCAAGCCGTAAGGTTTTACTGCTTTTTGCGTCATCCGTATCCTCAAGTGTGATGTACATATGAGCCCAGCCTCCGTGACATCCGATAAGCTGATTTTGGATCTCACTTCCTGCTCTAGGCTCGCATTCTATTTCCCACTGGTCGGACTCGTCAACATCTTCATGCATGTTTTAAAGTATCCCAATCTGTCCACGGTAGAAATGGATCTCACATTTATTGACGTTGCTTGTGGCTATTTCGGAAGCTTCAACTACGCCTCGTCCTCTGCCCTGTCGTTTCCCTTTGTAAGGGATTTTGCACGACTTGCTTCCTTAAGCGTATCCAGGAACAAGCCTAAAGATATCTCAGCGCAGGGGGCTCGAGATTTCATATGCGACAATGGCTTGAACAATGCTGCCATTCAGAACGGCTTTAGTCCTTTCCACAATGGTACGATGATGCGAACTGCGACGAGCGAGGGGAGGTTCCCAAGCAGAGCAGACCTTCAGGCCCCATTACATGCCCCATCCTCCAAAGCCAATGCCACAGATATTCCACAGCATGACGCGACAGAATGGCTGGATGACGTCTTTAACTGGGACTCTCTGTTGGCGTTCCCAAATGACAGTGTCTTTGAAACACAAGCAGGTATTCCGGAGGTATGACCACAGCGCAGCAATTTTTGTGAGATGCTGACATTTCGGAAAGAACACTTCTTGGGGCGAAAGCCCTTCCACTATTGACTGCCGTATCAACAACATGATCTCTTGACATGGAATTTTTGCGAAGCCAGTGACGACTCTCTGCGGTTCTGGCACTATGTTAGTTAGGAGACAACTCAGTAAAACCTGCAGCTTAACCTTTGCCTGACCGTTGCCTGGCCCTCCTATTGTAGATCGCAAAGAAAGTGGTATTTTGTATTCTATACCCATGACTATATACAGCTAGTACCAATCGTCATTCGCCTCAAACACTACACCATTCGCTGAGCCGGAGTGTGTCTATCATCTCAGGTTGCGGGACCATCTCAGCTGCTAGATAAGTCGCCCGCGCTGCGATCCAAAGTTGGGGTTATAACTTCATAAACTGTCGTTATTGATGATCGTCCCAGGAGAAGAAATGCTATCCAGACCTAACTTGAACATGCCATGTGTGAACTTGAATTGAATAAGGACGAAACGCAGGTCATCCGTATTGTATTGTTGAATATCCCAGTTCTTGCGTAGCAGGGCAATGGCCACACGCAGGGCAGTGTAGCCGTAACAGAACGTCATGCATTGGGAACTCACCTCACTCCCACCGCTGGCACGATACTGCTGGATAAATTCGTCCCAATTCATGTGCGCGGAGACATTGGCTTTCATGTAGGCTAAGTCCTGCTCTGGAGCCCCAAATTCCGCGCACTCCCAGTCCAGAACCCCGGTGATCTTGTCATCGGAGTCCGCCAGGACATTGTGAACGTTGAAATCGCCGTGTGTCATTACCGGCCGCCGTTTGTCTGTGGGGATGTTGTGTTCGAGCCAGTTCAGCATCCAGATCACGTATGGTGAGGACAGATGCTCGAACTTCTCCATGTGTTCGCGCAGGTTCTTGAGGTTGCGTCGACAGCAGTCCTCAACGGTCTCGTGCTTCACCGCTTCAGCACGGCATATCTTAATGAGAGGGTCGAATGCATTCAACGGGATCTGATGCAAACGTGCCAGCAGGTCGGCAAGGTTCAAAAGTACAGGCTTCGACAACTTGCTGGCCTCGTAGTCAAAGAAACTGCCAGCAAGGCGCCCATTAAGCTTCTCCATCGTGTAGAAGGTATCGTCAATACCGTCAACATGATGCCCAAGGTCAATGGGTCGCGGAACTGGATAGCCTGCCTGGACTAGCGCTTCCAGCAAGATGAACTCCTGGTTAAGATCCAAGAATGGTGCAATGACTCGAGGATTGCTCTTGCGCACCGCCAAGTGCTCGAAATTCCCACTCTCATGCTCAACGGTGCATAGAAAGGTCTGGTTCGAGTAGCCTCCAGCAACCGGTGCCAGTGAGAGTACGGTCAACGGACCGCGAACGGAATTCAAGAAGTTTTGCAGGAAATCCTTGGTGATGGTTCGAATGGTACCAGGCGGTGACGTTACTAGGTTTGGCTTTTGTTCGAGCTCAAGCTGTTCTATCTCATTGAGATAGCCATATTCCCACTCAGCAGCTTTGCGCAGATACAGCTCGATATGATCCTGGGCCAGCTTGGTTGACTGGGTCAAGCGAGTGCACGCAACCACCATTTTCTCGGTCAGTGCATCCCATTTTTGAGCAAGGCTATCAAAGTCATGGTCTTCTAGCCCGTCTGAGGACGATCCGATGCCGTTGGGCTGATGGTCAGCAAGATGGTCGCCTATCTCGGAATAAAGTGCGTTGCCGTCGTTAATGTACCGTCGCAGAATGTCTTTCGCCGGTCCCTCACGTTTGCATAGTTCTTTCAACGTCAAGCGTATCAGGTCAATGGCTTCCCTGGCCTCCGAAGTCTGCACCTCCGGCTCTACCTTATCCCTGAGCGCATGCTCAATTAAAGCAGCGTATTGCGATGTTGTGTTTAGTTTCATTGGAACTTGGGATCTACGATAGTTGTGGTTGAGGCGCTTCTTGCACTAGCGATGAGAGTTAGAATCGTAGTATCGAGATGGATCAGATTGTCGGATATCCCTTCGACGAGAAGTTCAACCCCGTAAGACGCAAAGAGGCACGAGCCGTGTGGATCGTGTAGCAACCTGACTCCATGAATGCTCGGATCTTTCCCCATGGTGAAAAGACGAGCTAGCACTGCGCCGACATTCCGCACCCCGGAAGAGCCTTGCTCGGACATTGTTTCAATGACCAATTCCGGAAAACGAATCTCCGATACGCCGATACCACAAAGATGCATGAATTTGCGTTTCGTATTGTCTGGCTACTGGATGACTACTCCGTGGTTGGAAACCATCATCAAACTGTGCATGACGACCCATATTCTTGGGAATGAACGAGCACGCGGACATGAGATGGTCGTGTGCTCTAGTCAACGACGTACCCACTTGATTGAGGTAGGTTCTTTGTCTCAACCAATGGAGACTGACAACCTGCACAGGACAGCGAGTGGAATGTGTCACGTAGACTTTGAATGCTAACATGAGCCTTGTGACGGCCCGTTGATATCATTGTTACCGTTAGCCTCGCTCAGCGCTGTTTAGGAGTATAGTCCGGTAGTCCCTAATCCCGAATACAGACCGTTGAGTACCTTTGTAGAATCAAGTCCATCCCAAAACCTAGAGCGAATCTATTGAAATCAGGGGAATCGAGTCCGGTCCCCGCTGCGAAATCGAGCATTCGGACGATATAGACCGTACCTCTGATAACGCTGCATTTGCTAAGTCTATTGGCCTATGAGTGAGCAACTAGGTAACAGCCTTCGCTTTTAGCTAGACAGTTGGCTGTTCTGGCATTTCCCAGGCTGCAGCGAAATAGAAATACAATATGGTTGACACCGTGCTTATTTGGAAGAGGAAGCTTCCGAGTAGAGCCCACGAGACGTATCCTCGAGTTAGAGCACTGGCATTAACAAGCGGCTAGGGCACAGGATAGCGAGGATGAGACTGAGTGCGCAACTTCTATTATTTCCCGCCAATTTATGCCCTGGCTGAAGCATAGGCCTTGGCTTGTTCTTTCTCTAAGGCCATCATACTCTCGACAGTCCAGTCTTCGTGCACGTAGGCTTTTGGCAGGTTATCGGGCCTGAAATCCGTACCTTCCTCCACAGCTTTCATGACCTCGTCGTAACTTTCACCGACCAGCTTTTCAGCGTCTCCACCGAAAAGCCATTGAGGTTGGGGCATCTGGAGCAATTCAGGTTGGGCCGCAACCAGGTCCCAGTCGGTTTTATGCCAGAAGTGTCGCAGCTCCCACCCCATGCGCTGAGTGAGGGCAGTACGATAGTAACTTCAATACAGTCAGTATCTGGTTTCTGCCATGAGCAACCAAGAGATGCGGCGAGCCTGCGAAGCTTACCGGAGTTTCTGGTACGCTTGCAGCGCTTGCGGTAGCTTTTCCTTCCCAGATCGACCAAGCAATGCTCCAATTGTGGCTCCATCCTCGATAGCCTGTGCCGCTCCTTGACCTGAAGTTGGCAGATGAGGGTGCGCTGAATCTCCAATGAGAGCCATTCTTCCGAGCTTTGACACCCAGACCTGAGCTGGGTCTCTCCATAGCAGCTTCCAGTCAATGATCGCCTCCGGTGGCACGTTCCTAATCACGGCTCGAAGGCGTTCATCCCAACCATCAACGGCTGCAAGCATATCCTTAACCTTGCCAGGAAAGCTCCAGGATTCCATGACCTCGTATTCGTCCTAGAGTTGAAGAAAGTTAGTAACATCATAATTTTGAATACAACTCAACTGCTGCGGGCACAGTGGAAGACTGCTTGATGAGATAAATGTAACTACCTTGTGGGTACAGAAGCAGACCAGAGACCTGAGGTTTACATTTGTCAAAACGATCGCATGTGTGTTGGGACCAATCCAAACCAGGAACAAGTCTTCCTTGGAGTTGACAATACCATCCAGTATTGGCTCATTCTTGAGGGCATCTAACGAAAACCAAGATCGATAAACAGCAAAGCCACTCGTCTTAGCCGACTCTATCTTTCCTGTAATCACTCTTCGGGCTCTGCTGTGGACGCCATCGCCCACGAGAACAGCATCTGCCGTGAACTTCTTATCGTCCACGACGACACCGGCTCCATCTTCGTCTTCGAAGAAATCAACCACGCGATGGTTAAACTTGACTTCGATTCCCAGGGAGGCTGCGTACTCATACATGATCCTCTGCGTTCGACCGCGGTTAGTGTAGACATTTGGCGCACCATCAAAATCCGGTGGTAGGTCCTGAGCGATGAGAAGCTCGCCGTTGGAGTTGTGGCATTGCATCTGTTTCGGAAGCGAAGACTCTGCACGAATGTCTGCTAACACATCTCCCCATTTCGCGAGCACCCTGGTCGAGTTGGCTGCTAGCTGGATGATGTCACCTATTGTTTGGTGTAAGCTTGATTCCCACTCATGGCAGAGAGAACGAAATGATGATGAAGATACACACACCTTGCAGAGTGAGCTTAGATGTTGATTCAAAGATTGTGACATGCATGCCATGTCTAACGCATTCGATCGCTGCCGTCAGCCCAGCGTAGCCAGCGCCAACCACGATGATGTTCGGCTTCCCCGCATCGGACGCAGGCATATTGAATAAAATGCAACCTAACGGGGATGACAGGGACAATACGAGCACAGTCGGTCTTGGGGGTCTGACTACTCGAGATTGCGACGAGGTTTCGAATCTTATGCTTCATCTCAAGCACGCCCTAGCATCCCGCTTGTTCGATATCCCGGTAGTTTCGGTCCGAAATACCTATGGTCGACTCCTCATTTCCATGCTAGCCTTCCTAAAGCAAGGTGGACATCCGTGGCGCATAGTGACATGGGTAGATTACATAAACCGTGATTTGCGTTGTTTACGATCCGATGATTAATAGGTCAAAACTCTGGGTGCCGACAAGTCCCGAGGCCCCCTCCGGCCCAATCTTAGTGCGGAGAAAACCAACCAGCTCGACCACGATATGAGTCCCAGTGGACGAACATCAACGAAGATTGTCGAAGGACTCAATCGCCTCCACGATCGTACTGAAAATCTGGCACAAATGTCTGGTTCCTACTCGATTCAAATCGGCGAGGCTACATTTGAGGGTCCGGCCAACAAGACTGCAATCGTCACCGGTGGATGTTCTGGGATCGGTCTCGCCACGATCAAACTTCTGGCATCACTGAACTGTAATGTCATCGTGGGTGATCTGCAGGGAGTGCCAGCAGACGATTATGCCCTGTTGTCCAATAGAAATGTGGATTATCAAGAATGCAATATATTGAACTGGCAGAGTCTCATCCAATTGTTTGAAACTGCGCTGAAGACCTTCGGCAAGGGCATCGACTTCGTTATCGCGAACGCAGGAGTCAACGAACACGGTGAACAGCTGCTTCCGCCGATAGGCAACGCCTACTAAACCATAAGTAACATGGCTAATGCTTGCGATCGGAGCTATTGAACAGGACTAAAATTTGAGTCTTTGGAAAGCTGCAAGAATCCACAAGACTGACCATACGATGCTAAGTTGAAAATCAATGGGTGAGCCTGCTCGCATCAATGCCCTATTCTCGAAATTTGACCGGAGGAAGAGGAGATCATCCTACGACAGATACTCAGTTGGGATTGACGAGGATGTCCTCCCAGTACTACGATGTGGAAGACCTCGGAAATACACACAAATCATTAAAATAGCACACGTTGGGCAGCACTGCGTTTCTAACTTCACTACCCCGCAGGAAACAGCCCGGAACGTGCTTTAAACGCTTTCAAGATTGTCAAAGAGCATCCTGCGAACATAGGAACGTGATTAACTATCGGCTTCGACTACGCAATACGATCATGAATTATGTGTGGACTCGGACCTCAGGAACTTCGACGAGATAAGATTTGGTATAGGTCAGATCATAGCAACACTCTCGAAGTAGCGGAAGGGCACGGAAAGTAGAATCAATTTTTTAAGTGAGATGACACCGCAATGAGCCTTGTCGTAGATCGAAATTACTTGAAGAATTGATGTCGTAACAACCCCTTCGCACCTAATTACTTTATCGCAGGTAGCAGAAGTGGACAGACAACGACACCACTTAGTTTTGAATAGGAAATTTTTTTGGCAAGTATCTCAGCTGCGTACGATAGGCTTAGACGTCTCCTCATACTGGAAGGCATGGAGGCCACCAGTTGGATGAATTCTAATATCTAGGGCGAGGAATCAACTAAGAAACATTTCGAGGAACCGGGATCGTTTTCTCAAATTATTTGCTGTACGCGTGGCTCCATGTGAAGCCACCGACGCCTGCGCTGGGCAGACTTCCTGCTGTAACCATAACTCTTCAGTGCTCGAAAAACGATAGAACGCACGCAAGGCGGTTTCACAATCCGACTATCAAAGATGGAGTTACAGAGCATCAAGGTAGTTTCCCAATGTCAATGTATGGGGCCATCGATGAGCTAGTGAAGAGTACGGACACAGTAGTTCGAGCATGGTCTCTAGTAAATGATTTGTTTAGATCATAATGGCAAATTATAAACAACGAACGTCTTTTCACGAGCTACATCCCAGAGATACTATAATTAAGGAGAATATCCGTGAAGGGCCGCGTTTCAAATGTTCAGGACGGCGGTACTGTTGAATAAGATGGCTTGCAATCCGTCGATATATGGTCCACCCGTTGTAGATCAAATTCACGGGGCATCAGATCGATGTAAACCCCTTCTCACTATCCAATCGCAGGTACTAAAGCCGAATTATCACTAATTATTTGCCTCTTCCTCCACTCTTAAGGCGTTCTCCAGGCCTTTCTCTTCTTTCGGACGGTGTAGAGTCTTCATCACCAGGTCGTTCAGTGCATCATCCCTATTGGGACAGAACATGCTAGCAACAACGGACAAGACTCCGAACGCAATAGTGACTAAAAACACGGTTTTGATGGATTTGGAGAAGGCGGTGCGGTAGGCATCCGTCGCCACTGCCAAAATATCGGGGGTAACATCGGGAACTTGGTCAGGGTTGATAAGACCGCTCAGTATACCAATTAGATCAGGGAGAGACGATTCAGGGAACCCGGCTCCTATGGCTGCGGGTGCGACTTCGGCAGGTATCGTCTCCGTGAGTCGGTTGGTCAAAATTGTAGTGTAGATCGAGGCCGCGAGGGTTCCAGCCAACGATCTCAATGAAGCGGACAAACCAACGGCAGTGCCAATTTCGTCCTGATTCTTAACAACGATGCCAGTCATCGTCAAACTAACAGCTTCTGCAATACCAATGAAAAAGATGCCAGGAATCAACAGTCCCAAAACACTTGATTCATTGTGCTGAGTCGCAACTGACACGGCGGCAAGTAGCGCAGTGCCGATGAGCGAATTGATGGCAAGATAGTATCTGGTTTGCTTGAAGAGGCCAATTGTTCCGAGTCCTGCAAGAGCGGCGGCAACCACCATTCCACTAACAACACAGCTGACCAATCCCACAATAGAGGCCTTGGGAGCATATAAATTGACAACCATCAACGGCCAAATGATACTGTAGCCATCAATTAGTCAATATTTCTAAACGGAAAACCCGGCAAGAATACACTTACCTGAAGGCATAGTAGACCATAGCTCCAACGCAGACCACGACAGTTGCTGCGACCCACCCGGCGTTTTTGAACAGATGCATCGGAACATATGGTTGCTCGAGGTGAGCATACACCTCATAGAGGACGAATGCAACAGAAGAGACCCCTCCCACTACAAGGGTGGCTATAACATGAGCAGATTTCCATGCTATAGGATCTAAAGTTAGCGTCCGTGGATGTGTACATCAGTACTGGAGCCTTACGATATACGCCTCCGCCCCAGGAGAGCCCCAAAAGCATAGTCGCTAGACCACCTGAGAAGAGGATGAAGCCGACATAATCGAAATCTTTGAGCATTCTCTTCGCACGTGCGTTCCTATTAAGCATATGGAAGGTAGGAGGGTGGTAGAAGAAGAACCACAAAGCCGTCGTTACGCCGTTCACAATGATGAGAATGTAGTAGACCCATCTCCAGCCCCTACCAGCGTCGTTCACCAGGCTGAGGCTGATGGCAGGCCCAAATGCTGCAAAGGGAATTGACATGAAGTAGAGTCCTGCATTGGCTAGGTACCTGTGCTTCATGGGAACGAGTTCACCCAGTACAAAGACAAAAGACAACTGTGTCGCGGTCGCTGAACTTATTAGCCACGGGTAGGCTGGGATGCTGCCACTACGTACCTGCACCAACGATAGTCATGCCTGCCACCAATGCCCCAATGGCAGGTGCTGTTGCACAGATGATATTCCCAATCACAGCAAGAAATGAGCCGCCAACGAAGACCCAACGACGGCCGAACAAGTCAGTAACCCTACCAACCAGTGTGCCTGGACAGAGTCAGTTTGAGGTCACATCAGATACCTCTTCATTCGTCGCACGTACATCCGACGCCCAATAAGAGCTGGTAGGCAAGACTGATCCATACGTAATTGGGACTTGGGCCAATATCCCGATTGATCGAGGACAGAAGCGGCGCGATCAAGGAAAATGTCCCAGCTCCACAGAGTAAGCTGAGTCCACAAGCCTGCAGTAGATTCCAAGTCAGCTACGAAACGGGATTTTAGACGCCAAGATTGGAAGGAGATCTCACTAAATACGTGCCGATGAACAGGGGGCTCTTGAAATAGCCTCTGGGGAGCTGGTCGACATTGGAATTTAGAGTAGCGACATTTTCTACGTATTGAGTGATTGCATTAACTGGCATTGTCTTTGGCTGAGGTTTCTCCTCTAAGGACGACATTGTGAGGGTAAGAAAGAAGCGAACGTGCAGATTGCTAAAAGTGAGCAGGGTGGACGAGACAGGCCGAGAGTCTGAGGAGCAGCACATTTATGAGTCCTGGTGAATTTGATTTGTGTTGCCTTTTAGAGGCTGTGCCAAGGATCCCAATAGTTTGGAACCGACCTGCTGCGGGGCCCCGCACATCTCAGCTGTAAAACACTCCGAGTAAAAATACCGGACTGTTTTCCCGATACACGTAGTGGCAACTTTAGCGTTCTCAGCGTTTCGGAGGCTACTCACTAGGCGCAAGTTCGAGGACGCAAAAGTCGCTAGCTAAACTCGACCTGCCAGGCCGAACGAAGAAATCTAAAATCTGCTGGCGACGGGCTATGACTGTTAGAGAAAGGGCTCCTATAGTCGCCGAATCTAGCACTGTCATTATTTTCTTCCTCGGCGCCATAAGAGTCGTGGCCCCGTGGCTCCGAATCTTGGATGCATGGCCTCGAGAGTCTGGAGCCTCTACTCCGAGTCCGGGGACTTCTTCTGGATATTTATCGAAAGAAAGATTATGGCGGGAAAGGAGATCAGTTTTACAAGATTAAATCGAGGATTCACGAGGCTACACAATAATGAATCTAGTCTAATCGTCAGTCCGGAGGATGGACTCGATAATGCGGACTAATCAACTGTACTGCACTCCGACCAGTCATGTTCTCCCCTGTGCGTATTTACCGCATGGTTCCCAAGTCCTTGGCTCACTCATGAATTGCTTTTGATTCATTCCGACTCAGGCCGGAAAGCTGTGAGCTGAGTCCAACGCAACTATCACAGAGGGCCTAAGGGCGAGGAGAGTCCTGTACGGGGTTCTTTAGCTGATTTGTCGAACGGTCATTTACTCGTACACTCCGTTGTGTCACTAAGACTTGGAATTCGCCAGACTTTTAGTGATTAGATTACTCGTCATACACCATTTTTGTTCTTGATCGGTGATACTTTCTTCGATTTTTGGCACGCCCAGGCACTCTAGAGCCGGCTTCTAACCAGGAGAACTTGAAAGAAGCCGAGGGAAGTCAGGAAGCAGCCAAGATGTAGTGACAACTATGGCCGCAGACTGTGTTGGAGCATACCAGGGCGCCGGCTAGAGCTATATATAAATCTAAATGCAGCAGCCTAGTAACAGAGAGGGGGGAAGGTGTACAAGGGAAGTGGGTGGGTGAAATCGTAGAAAGGTGGTGCTAAACCTACACACTTTATCTCTAGGTATAGCTAGGTGCCACTGCAATGTGGTGTTCAGTCTTGTTTATCGCGCGAGACACAAACTGGACGCCTTTTTGCGAACTGAAAATGCTACATTGAAACCCGAGCATGCTACAAAGGCCTACCATAGTCTGCAGGGATGCTTTCAAGCAAGCATTGGCAGCTACAGGAGTATAAATATCCACCTAATGGACAGCAGGAGCGGAGCAACACGAGTCAACCCATCCCGTGGTGGGAGAAACTCCATCAGTGACAGCCTTAGGTGGGCAGAACAACTCAGATGGAAGATGGCTCATGGAGCGAACAAGTTTTCATGGAAGCGCGCATGGGATAATCATCCACCTACTTTCGCTTCGACTTATGCAGCCGCATGTTGGTCTTCAAGATGGGATAGCCTGCAGGTGTCTTCTCGTAGGAGTTGAGCACAGCAGACGTCCAAGGAAGAACCCCATAGAGCACAATCTATACGGATTTGAGTCCGAGTTGCAGTTAGCGAAACTGGAGTCTCTGTAAAGCGGCAATCTACACAAGATGGGGCTAATAGGCAGCGGAAAAGTGTGCACAAGGTCTGTGTGTGCATTTTGGTGGCTGACGGCAATCGTATGCCGAATGAAGAGCTTTCTTGAGTGATTTGAATTTGTCTTACACACCTTCAGGTTTGTTTCCATGGTGACGCTTGAGGCGGGATCTCTGTTTTCGAAGCATTCCTTCAAGTGATGGCCAGCTTCCATGATTGCCAGCCGAGGATCTGGAAAGGACGCCCTCGTGGAACTTATGTTCTGGATCGGGAAGGGGACCTGTCAGCTTGAGCAGCGCCTGATATTGCGCGTCTCGTCCCTTTGCACAGACCTGAACCACCGTTCATTCGGAGACGACTCAGAATCTCATGTAGATTAAGTCCACGGGCTATATAAGCTGATGGTGTATGAGATAGCACCACCATACTCGCCTGTCGAGACATCGAGAGCCATCATTTATAATTGGACTCCAAGCACTTGTCATCATTTCGTCCTCAAGTACATAGCCAGCCCTTGTGACTACAGCGGTTTGGAGAGGATCGTGTGCAATTTGACTCGTCCAGTCAGGATCGCTCGTCGTGGAGATTATCAAACGACAGCTCATTGAAAACTGGACAGAGTACTTGGACGCTTCAAAAAAGTACCCCAAAATTAAAACACAGAATCAGCGGTCTGTTTGCCAGATTCGAAGTTTTTGTTTTAACCATTTCTGCTTCAAGTAGGAGGGGTTTCACGCCCGCGATAAAAGCAGAAATGATGAGGTGGTAGAATCACTTTCTTTCGGTCCGTAGCTGGATCAAATGAGCCGGTGGAAACGCACTCGAAATAGCATAGAGAGCTCTATAACATCAGCCTCTGCATTGCACAAGTACCACTTTAAACAACCTTGAGAGACCAGTTGTTCTATAATCTCCCTAACCCCGATTCTATGGGCTCTCCACACCAACTGAGCGGCCGAAGCCGCGACATAGGTAGGAAAGAGGGGGCGTCTAGCGTATCAGGCTATTATTCTTGCTTGCCGAGCCCTATGTGTTCCCAGGTCTTTCCATGTCGGTAACGATGAAACCTTGCCCACCAAGCCTCTTGAAAAGCGCAATGTGTCACCCGCCCCTTCTCATCGGTCCATTTGTAGACACTATCAAAAATCTGAAAGTTGGGCCAAGATGGCAGTTGTGCCATTGCAATAGCCTCGCCCTTGAAACGCCAGATTGCTCCCTGGTCATCCTCAACTTCAATATTCTGTTCCATAGCCGAGAATAGCGTTGGGTGGTAACGGGTCACCTCGCGCGAAACCCGCTTCGCGTGTCGCAATTTACCATCAACTAACAACCAAGCGAATAGGAACGGTGACTTTTCTTCGACTGGGTAGACGCCCTTCCAGATGGGGTGTTTATCGGGATCCTCCCAGCCAGAGTAGTTGAAGCACAAATCCGGCCCAAAGTACATCGGCGTCCACCCAAATGGAGGCGCATTCTGCTCGTCCTCGGTGCGGACTTGTCTCCAGGATCGGTCCCGGGCAGGGTAACAGTCAACCTTGTAAGTCTTTCCATACAGAGTTAAATCACCTGTGCAGTGCATAAATTGTTCAGTTCCTCCAGGAGTGAGCTCCTTTTTGCCATCCTCCTCCTCTCCAGGCATAACATGAGCACGTGCGAACAACGGCGAGACAGCTGTTTGCAACACGTCAAAGTGTACTTTTTCGTCCTTGCTTTTATACGTGAGACGAACTTTTCGACCGGGCTCTATGAAGTCTAAAGTTATTCCATTCGCGACACTAATCGTGTTTCTGTCCTTCACAGGATAAGGCATATGGTTGAGATAGTTCATGTGTTCAAGGTCCAGGAAGTGCACATTGTCGATGCCTTGGAAAACGCAGACACCACCACTGTTCACGTCCAAGACGGGTAGATAGCGAACGTAGATGAATACGCCTATCTTTTCCTCCGGGACAGAGAATCCGAAGTAATGCGTGTGAATGGTGTGCGTCTCCCATTTCTCACCGTCCTTGGGTTTGGGAATCCACAAGTCAGATTCGAGCGGTTGTTCGAAGTTCTTGGTGTCCATGATTATGGGAGGCGATAGTCGACTTGTCCTCTCAAGTTCTGTTCGAAGCTAGCTACTAATGTGTACATAATATATTCCGAGAAAGGAAGTGTCTAGGAAGTGAAAAGGTCCAAGCTGACCGTGAGTCGGAGTTTCGGGAAGATTTTAGTTCTCGGAGGCATGTAAACACCCCCGACATTACCAGGGCGTTTTTGCCTTTTCGGATTGTAGATCCCGAAACTGGGTGGCAAGCTTGCCCACCCAGCCTGCAGTGGCCTTATTGGATCGGCTGGGAAGAGATAATGCGTTATGTCATGGCAGGCCAAAGCTAGGGTGGTACAGTATGTAACGCGGATCAAGTCAGGGCGGACAGGGATTGAAGTGTCAGATCGTCCAGCGGTTCGTGTCCGATATTTCGTCGACGACGTCACGTCATTTATTAGGCTTGGCTGACACACAAAAAGTCCATTGAAATATTACTG
This sequence comes from Exophiala aquamarina CBS 119918, assembly GCF_000709125.1. Lineage (NCBI taxonomy): Eukaryota > Fungi > Ascomycota > Eurotiomycetes > Chaetothyriales > Herpotrichiellaceae > Exophiala > Exophiala aquamarina. The sequence goes on along the minus strand of NW_013550559.1, from coordinate 108,285 downwards.
CTCTCTGGGAGGTAATTTTAGAGCTTTTAGCAAGATCTCAGATTAGTAAACTACCAGTCTAGCAGAGTGGTCTCTACGCTAAAGCAACTCAGAGAGAATTCTTTTTGACCCAAGATTTAGTAGCATTTTATGCCTGACTAAACCTAAGAGGTGGCTGACAAAATGTTAGTCAGTTTCGCAGCGCGTCCCTTATCTACCACTCTGTGTCAGACACTTACTCCTATTTGACTGGCATCCTCGATCCTAGGCGTGACACGATATTCTATCAATGCGAACGACCGACAAGACCAGTATTTTATCGTGTGCCCAGTCAGGCTGACTTTGATCCTTTTTCTTCGCCCCTGCCCATCTGAATAAATCTGGTCGATCTTTGGGCCAGTGACACCCAGCAGAAGTAAAAAATATCATTTTCCCGACATGGACTCCCTTCTGTCCGGTGTTGCCCTCGTAACAGGAGCATCCTCAGGTACGCAAAGACCGGCTCATCATCGATTGGACCTCTTTCGAGGCAACAGATGGGAGATAATGACATGTACTAATCTGAAACACCCCCTCGAGTCGAACAGGAATCGGCCGTGCCACCTGCATTGCACTGGCGAAACACGGAGTGACTAAGTTTGCCTTGTTGGACAGGGATTCTGAAGGAGGTGAACTCACGATTCAGAAACTCAAGGACGTCCCCGGTGAAAGAGAATGCTTGTTCATCCAAGTCGATATGAGCGATCATAACGCAGTGACAACAGCTGTTGCGGAGGCAGTAGCTCGGTTCCAACGCATCGATTACGCTGTCAGTAACGTAGGGATTGCCGGCCCCATTGGCTCATCTCTGACTTTCTCGCCCGTCGAACTGCAACACATTCTGAACGTCAACCTCGTCAGCCAATTTGCTCTCCAAAAAGAACTACTTGTTCACATGCAAAAACAATCGATTCCGCCGCCGACAGGGTGTGCACTCTGCAACTCTCGTTTCAAAGATCCACCACAACGGCTGACTTGATCTTGTAGGGTTGGTGGGAGACGAGACCGCGGAGTCATCGTGAACATGGCTTCTACACACGGCCTTGTCGGAACCTCTGCTGATGTTCCGTGTGTTGCATACACTGCAAGGTTTGTTTTCGCTAAATGCCTTGCGGCTCATGGCCAACAAGATTTTGTTGAGCTAACACATCTGGCTCAGTAAACATGGAGTTCTCGGTCTTACCAGAGCGGTAAGGAACCAACCCTCGACGTCTCTGGTGTACGAAACTGAAGCTATCCCGTTAAATGAAGGAAGCCAAGCTATATGCGCGGCACGGTGTTCGTATTAATGCGATATGCCCTGGGTAAGTCACCTGGAATGCCCTCTAGTGGAATGTGCTCTGACCATCCGAATAAAGCTTTGTCAATACCGAAGCCATGCAGGCCAACGCCGCAGCATTGGAGGGCGAGCGGGCTAAAGTAGCTTTGAACCGATTTGCTGATCCTGACGAGATCGCACAAGCAATCTGCTTTTTATGTTCCTCCATGAGCAGTTTTATGGTTGGTGCATCTATGGTCGTCGACGGGTACAAAACTTCCCCCCACCGAACTCCCAGAATCCGATCCGGACATAGCCCTCACTAACTCTGACACATATAGAGGAATTACTGCATGAGCGACACGAATTTTCACGTTGTATATATTCAATTTATTTCAGCAGTAATGGTGAGCGCAGCAAGACTCAATAGAGACTCAAAAATGGCCCAAGGCAAAAACAATAAAAAAGAAAATCCCCACGGTTATCATAATTGCCTTTCTTCGCTCAGCCATCTTCTTAAACGATGATACAGGGAGTCTTCAGATCTTTGTAACTTTGAGATGTAGACCTCCAGCTGGACGTAGGGAGGGAGAGCCGCGAAGGTACTCGACTGGGTTTCCTACCGACTGAATTTCAAAATTCCTCACCAAATGTACCAACAGAGCTCTAAACTCGAGGAGAGCGAACGACTTTCCAATGCAAACCCTTGGGCCCGAAATGAAAGACTGCTGGGCATATGGATCTCGGGCTTCCTGGGGCAAATTGTCAAAGCGGTCAGGATCAAATTGATCGACGGTAGGCCCCCATACGGTCGGGTTCATGGCCAATATGGCAGGGACGATTTCGATAATTGTGCCTTTTGGCAGAAACTGGCCGCAGATAACAACGTCTCGAGCCGCCTCCCGGGGTGTAGATATTGCTATAAGTTCACGTGCTCTTATTAGCATGGTATTCTTCGATGTCGCCGACGCTTTTGTGAGCGAGTGAAACAACATACCTGGTGAGTAGAAGCGAAGAACCTCAAGCACAAAGTTATTCAAGAAAGGGGCACCATCGATTTGCTCCACTGTTGGGTCGGTGTCCTCCAGGACGCTCACGTTAATTTCATCCCGAAGTCGCTTCTGCATATGTCCGTTCAAAGAGAGGGCGTGAAGAGCCCATGCACATGCGCCAGCGGTGGTCTCGTGCCCTTGAAGAAAGTTACTGATCGCTCAGTCTGGGGGCAAAAGCAAGGAAATGTGGACTTTTCTGTCCACGCTATGATGTCGTCGTTATCACTTCGAGATTTAACTTACCAGCAACCATAAAGTTCATCAACTGCAGTCGTTGTTAGCCGCTTGCCGACAGTGATGGTGTGAATGAGTCAGGCGCCTGACGTTGTGGCACCGATGCCTTACTTACATTTCCAAGGATTTCATCCTCTGTCCATTGGGCAAGCCCCTCAGACTTCTCTTTGAGGATCAGGGAAAGGAGATCCAAGTGGGAGTTCTCCGTGTCCAGGGAGTGCTTGACATCCAAAATTTCCTGTTTTCGCCTTCGAATGTGCTGCCTGAGGAGGGTGCGGACCGTCTTCTTAGCTTGGACGAACTCGAAATTCGCCTTCAGCGGAAGCCACGAGCGGACAGGAACAATAGCATTGACGGCCGCTATCATGTTGCCTACGGGTGTCAATTCGAACATTGTGTTATAGGCGTCCGAAAACGCCGAATGGGATGTCAGAGCATCGAGCTGATAACCAAGGACGGCTATGCCGATAATGTCAAGGGTTGTCTTATTGAGCCATGAAGTCACTAGACATGTCAGTAAGAGTCCTGCTTACCATACCCATGAACACCAACCTTCCACGTCATGTTGATACTCATTCCCAACAATCTTTGAAAGTACTGAAACCATCTCCTTCGCCTTGAAATTGAATATTGGAAGTAACCGCTTGATATTTCTATGTGAGAACGGGCCGACCAGCAGGCGTCGACCCCGCTTGTGGGCATCCCCTTCAGTGAACATGATGCCGTGCCCAGCCATGTCGCCAATGACGCGCTTCAAGAACGCCGGCTTGACGAATGCATAGCAGTTGGTCTGGAGGACCTCTCGATGTGCTTGAGGGCTGTTGAGAATGAGGGTCTCACGATTCCTAAAACTGAGATATCTGATGAACGTGGCTTTCGGGTCTGCTCTCATCCAGGCAACTTGCAACGAGGTGGGTGAAGCTGTGAATAACTTGTATGCATGGCCGATGAGTGGGTGGCCGTCCTGTCACAGGTGTTGGTGAGGCACCATTAGTCGTGGGCAAAGGTGCGCAATGTGAGACATGTGCTCTGAATCGTTGCAACAACACCCTGACAATCACTCACCTTGGGTCCTGGTACCCGCCTCAATGGGGAAACACAGGTTGGGTACACGACAATCCGATAAAACTTCAGACTGAAGTACTGTAGAATGAAAAGGCTAAGACATATTTGCCAAGTCGGCGCAACTTCATATCCCTGGTAGCGGCGAAGTCCTGTTACCTCGGTGGCTGACAATCCTAGGCATAATAGGGCGTCCATGTCGCAAGAGACTCGAACGCGATCAGAAAACAACGTGTAAGGTTAAAATCCCAAAGAGAAGGAAGATTGGCGCATTTGGCAACTTTATACGTCTCGGAGTACGGCCCTTCTTGGCTTCAGGTTGCGTCCAAATGCCCAGCAACGCCCAAAGAGGGGAGCTGGTGGGGAAATCCTCACCACTCCGAAACCCACATGAACGAAGGGGAATTCTCCCCACACGCCAGAGGAACAATTCACTCCAGGTGCCATTGGTGCCTTGGTCTAATGACTTACGGAATTTGTCATGATACCGAGCACACCCTTTCCGGTGAACAGTGGTTGCGTGCAAATAAGTAATCCCAACCGCTTGATGCCGAAGTTCTCAGAACGTCATTTTTGTGCAGAGCGAGCATAGCAAATCAGGATCCTCCTCGGGGATTCGTGTCTCGGGGATTCGTGTCTCGGGGATTCGTGTCTCCATGCTCTGGGCGGCTAGCACCTGGACGCCTCGGGTCAAAGTCGAAGCCGACCTAAGGTCGATACATATTATGCAAAGCATCTGGCTTCATGCTTGCGACTCGTACGCTTGAGGAACAGCGATTTGATAGAGGATCAGCGAAAACCCATCACGTTTACAACTATGTCCACGCCCAAACTAACCCATGCCTTCGATCTCATTGTTTACGGGGCGGCGGATTTTGGTGCCGGGCCCTCCAAGTATACTAACATCTCATGTGGTCAAGGTGAGTGCTGACAGCTTCAACCCAGCCCTGGGGTTCATCCACTGAATCTGAATACTAACTTTGTTTGCTATGTATTCACAGTCATCGAAGGGACGATCTCCTCTGCTGATGGATCTCTGTCTTTGAAAGTCGTGAATGGCTCGGACTGGATGAGAGCACCGCCCAGCGGAGCAACGATCACCATTGATGCACGCGTCAACGCTGTAGGTGAAGATGGCCTAAACATGGATTTGGCCTACATGGGCAAGGTCGCTATCACCCCTTCATTTCTTGCGTCCATGGCCAACCAGTCAAGCGATGGGAGTACTGGCGACGACCATTACTACTATACTCTGCCACTGATCTACAGCCGAAGCCCACAGTTGGCGTGGGTGAACGATGCCTGCTTTGTGTGCAAGGGACACATGTCCCTTGCAGAGGGGAACAGAATCAAGGTTCATTATAAGGTTTTCAAAGTTGGTTGAGGGCCACAATCCACCCGATTGTCCGGTGGTCGGATGACAGCTTTACAAATGGAAAGCTTAGTTCGAGTGAGAATGCGACTCCCAGAGACGCAAGTGACCTGATTTACAACGTATAAAACGTTTATAGCACGTCAAGCTGGCATTAATGTCCTCCAGCATGTATTCATTATTTCCTATCAAAATATAGCCCTTGCTAAAACCGAAAGTAGAAGACTGTGGCGGGTGTCGCAGGGCCTCGGAGACACGAGACCTGCGGAGGCTTGATCAATCTAGCCATACGTAGATCATTTATGGCCGACAAGTACATTTACTTGCTGAAAGAGAGAAATCGGGTATTAATTCATGTATCGGAGCGGACAAGAAGATTGCCGGTGACCGGCTTAGCGCCTGGACCAGTCATTACCGACCAGTTAGACACCGAACTCGAATGTCCAGAGCTGCACCAACCATTCTACAGTACACATTGTGATTGATAAAGTGCCATAGATTTGGCGCGCGGAACTTTCTGCCCGTCTGATAATCTTGATGACCCACCCGGGTAATGACCCACGCGTCGCACTTTGCCACCAGTCCATATAATCGTATTTATCTACTCTACAACGTCATTAATACTAAATTAATGTATATACGGAGCGAGTGTCTTGTCTAACTATCCATCCTGTGTAGTATTCCTTGTAAGCAAGCGAGATGTCGACCTCGTTGTCGCCTATAAAGCCTCCATGCCTTGCCTCGCCTACTATATCGTCTCGATACTCGTAAAGACAATATTATAGTCGATTACTATACGCTACTTATAATAATCCGAGCTATAAGTAGTTCTAACTAAGGTAAGGTTTTCTTAATAGAGTGGACATAAGAGTATCTAACTAGGATAATAGAGGGAATCTTTAATCGTCGGACTATATTATTATAATCCGAGCTATAAGTAGCTCTAACTAAGGTAGGGTTCCTTAATAGAGTAGATATAAGAGTGTTAACTAGGATAATAAAGGGAATATTAATCGTCGAACTATATCCTAAATATAGGTATAGGATTACTAACGAAGTTAACTACGAACTATACTATCTAGGTAAAGGAGCGTATATGTTACGAACTAGGTCACTTAAAAGGTCGCCAAGGGAATCAAGGCACCTACTTAGGGGGGAAGTTAGCCGATGGAGAACGAGGCTAAGTCACGTGACTAGGGAGAGGCTGGATCTCCTGGATCCCCTAGATCCCATGGGATCTTAAGAGATCTAAGGGAGCTACGAGATCTAAGAGAGCTACTAGCACTATATATATACGCCCGCTACCTATATTAAAGATAGATCGTAGTTAACTTCGTTAGTAATCCTATACCTACATTTTAGGATATAGTCTAACGAATAAGTATTCCCTTTATCGTCTTAGTTAACACTCTAGTACCCACTCTATTAAGGAACCCTCCCTTAGTTAGAACTACTTACAGCTCGGATTATAACACTTTAACTACTACTTAATTAGTATTAGATGTCTAACGTAGGATTATCTCGACTTAGATCCCTACTACCTAGCGTACGTCTACTTATAGCCTTAAATAATTCTTTAAAGACTAATATCGTTTAAGATAGTAGTTCTAACGAAGACTCCGACGTAGATATAGTTAACGTACTAGAACTTACTAATATATCTCGGGATAGTATTAAGGTAAAACTATTCTATAGAAATAGGGAGAAGCTAGGATACTTCCTTATATAACTTAAGACTACCTTTAAGCTTAATTTAGCTAAGTATACTAGGGTAGAGGATAAGGTTATATTCGTAGTAATATACTTTAAGGGGGCGGCGTTCTATTAGTTTAAACTAGTATAGGACGACTACCTCGAGTCCTCTAACCCCGACGACGAAACTAAGGCGTACTTTAGGAACTTTATATAATTCGAAATAATAATTAAATAGATCTATAGTATAATTAACGAGGTAGTAGTAGCCTCTCGTACTATCTATACCCTTAAATAAACGAGATCTATAGCTAATTATTATTCGGAATTTAAGAAACTAGCGAAAGAACTAGAGTATACGAACGATAATATCTTTAAGGATACGTTCTATAATAGATTAAAGAAGGAGGTTAGGAAGGAAATAATAGAGCGCCCGGAAACGTATAAAGATATAGTAGATAAAGCTATTAAACTTAATAATCGACTTTACGAACTATATATAGAAGATAATTAAGGAAAGAGCTTAGGAAGACGAGGGTATCGGGGGTATCGATATTTTCCTCGAGCTAATACGAAACGCCTACGAGACTACGAAAACCCTATAGACCTAGACGCTATAGAACGTTATAATATCCGACGAATAGGCCTAGGTAGAAGCCGAAATATAGGACGAAAGGTTATAGGAGGACGCGATCGAGAAAAGGAAAGATAAAGGAAGGAAAACCTATACTACAAATATAGTAAGTCCGGATATTATATACGTAATTACCTAGAGAAAAAGAGCGCTCGAGGACTATATATAATAAATATATAGAGCGATAGTATAGACGGCTTAATAGCGAAAAAGGCCGATACTATTAAAGAAACCTAAAGATCTACCGAGGGTAAGAGTAAACTAGTATAGAAGGACTACTAGGAATCGAATAACTCCCGAGGGTTAGGTAAGTTAAATACTAAGTAATTAGAAGAAGATTTCTAGTTAAGATACTAGACTAAGAAACCTAAGGAACCTAAGCGTAAGACTTAGAAAAAAGAAAAGTTCGACGAACTCCTAAAGAGAGAATAGTAGAGCGAAGTAATATATAATACGAGGAGAAATATCGTAAAATACGCTTAAGAATTATAGTATTTCTATTACGAGGATAACTATCTACTCTACTTAGCTTTAAAGACCGAAAAATAGTAGTTTCTATATAAAGATAGAGGAAGTATAAAACCTCGAGAATAGAAATAGAGGATTTAGGAAATCCTAGCTATAATAATAGCCGATTTCGAAAAAGAAACGGTATTTATAAATATAGATAACTATATAATAATTAGAATAAGGTTCTAGAAGATAGTTAACGGAGTTATAGTATTAAATAGAAGAGTAACGTAGGAAACGTTTAGAACGGCGTTAATCTATAAGTACCGAACTCGAGGATACTAATAATATAAATATACCTATACGTATACGAAAGACGAAGAACTATATTAACTAAGAATCTAGCGAGAAGAAGACGAATAGATATCGATAGACGAGATATTACGATAATATAAGAACTCTACGGAATTCTATATATATTTCTAGGATAGAAGGGAAGGAGAAACCCTATATCGTTATAACTTAGGCGCTACTCCTAGAAGAGAATAAAAATATATATAGATCTAGAAATATAACGACTAGGAATACTTCTTATAAGCTAAATATACGTATAATACGTATAACGGAGAAGCTTACTTTATAACCTTTAAAGGACTCGGTAAAGGAGTAACCTATACGGAAGGATAGCTAGTTTAGCTTAAGTAAGGACTATTTAGCTTAAGGACGGTAACGCTACTACCGCCTTACTATAATATATCTATAATAGAAAAAGGACCCGCGGATAAGATTATACTAAATAAGCTCGACCTAGTAATTATCCGGACCTACTACTAGGTAGTAGGACTAGTAGAAAACCCCGGGATATAGTATAATCCCCTAGGATAACTAAAGAAAGAAAGAATCTATATAATAATCTATAAATATACCTAGGATAAATACGAGGATAAAGAAAATAGCTATACGTACGACTACGTAGGCTACGTATTTCCCTTCCTATTTAGAGAAGGAGAAAACGACAACTAATTAGAAGAATTACGATAGTAGTTAAATAAATATAAGAAAATAAGATCGTAAAGAATAACGTATACCTATCCCGAGGACGCGATACTAATAGAAGAGAAAAATAAGGTAATAGTATCGAAATATTACCTTATAGTATTTATTACTAACTATTACTAGGTAAGTATTAAAGACGGTATTAAAAGATTAATATTCTACTCTAGCGGACTACGATAATCGACTCGAAGGGTAGTTAACCTAAACGGATACTATAACTTAGAATATCTAGTAGTAGCTTCTTACTATTTATACGATATAGTAGGAGGTAAAGTAGTACGATACGACCTACTAGTATAAATAATCGGAGGAGTATAAGTACGATTAGTATATTTAAATAATAAAGAAGAAGAATAGGAAGAAGTAAATACTAAAGAAATAGAAGAAGACTCTAAAATATTATTAGAAGAAGAAGAAAAATATTACGTAGCTAAAGTTATAAGGAACTAGATTAAGATTATAATAAAGTACTAGAAATACAACGAATATATAGGATGTAATAGCGAAACCGAAAGATATTTCTACGTCTACTACGATCCTAGAATAAAACTATAAAAATAATAGAACGAAATTAATATATTATTCTACTAGAATTATAGATATAGTTAAGCGCTAACGATATACGCTTACGTATAAGGGCTAACCTATAAACGGATTATAGTAAATCTCGACTAGGAAGACGCTAAGAAAATCTAGGGAATAGAAGCTCCGACGATACGAAACTTATATACGATATAGAAAGATAAGAAGGAGGATATACCTTATATCGATAGACGAGCGGACCCGATATACCTATTCGGTTATTTTAGCTATACGGAAAGAAGCTACTAATAGTATTTTAAGCTATACTAATACCTATAGAATATAAGTCCTAATCGACCCTAGATTTCGATTAGTAAAATAATATATTAATCGATAAACGAGTATAACGAACGTACTTATATAGTAGAATTAAGACTATACGTATATTTAAAAAACGATAAGGGGATAACCTATTAAGGCTAGGTTACCTACGGTAATAGCCTTAGACTTTATATAAGATAAATAGGAGTAAAGTAGAATATATAGTCCTTACGACCGTTCTATAGAACCTTCCTATACGACTTATAGTAGACTCCGGAGTAAACGGGAATTATATCTTATACTACGTAGTATAAAGGTTAAAAGACTATATAAAGGCGAAGATAGAACTATACCGACTTACGATAGTAGACGGATCGCTAATAGAATTCGAGGACGAATAGATAAGAAAAGAACTACGATAGGTCGAACTACTAATAGAAATCTATTAGGAAAGAATAACCCTAGATATAATAGCGATAAAATATAACGCTATACTAGGAATAGAGTAGCTAGAAAAATATAACTCCTAAATAAACTAGAAAATAAGAAAACTCGAATTTCCGAATTATAGTTACGGAACGAAAACGAAAGATCGATTATCTTTAAAGGTTTCCTTCGTAAAGGCGATATAGATACGACCGAGAAGTAGAATATTAGCCTAAACTAATATCGAAGAGCTACTTCCGGAATATATAAAATATAAAGAACTATTTATAGAAAAGGAAGGTAAAGTAGCGCTTCTAGAATATTACCCTTAGAATTACTAGATATCTATAAGAAAAGGAGAAATACTTCGCTATAAGGAATAGTTAAACTTATTCTTAAAGAAAGAAGAAGACTTCCTAAAGGATTATATCGAGAAACTAGAAGTAAAGGGCTTAATTAGAAGAAGCTAACTAAAGGTAGGAAAATACGAATCTATATCCTATACTATACTCTTCGTAATAAAGAAGGATAGATTACTACGACTATATATCGACTATAGACTACTTAATAATAAAACTATTAAGGACTATTATTCTATTTTCCGATAGAATAAACTATAGGATCGCCTCCTAGGCGCCGTATAGTTTACCGCGTTAGATACTAGAGACGCCTATTACCTAATTAGAATAGCTATCGAAGAAGAATAGAAAACGGTATTCCGAATAAGATAGGAGGTCTACGAATTCCTAGTTATACCTTTTAGACTTACTAACGTACTATTAACGTTCTAAGAATTTATAAATAATACTCTAAGAAAATATTTAAATATATTCGTTATTATTTATCTCGACGATATTCTAATCTTCTTAAAGACTTACGAAGAATATATAGAGTATATAAAGAAAGTAATAGAGAAACTAAAGGAAAATAAAATTCTACTTAAGCTATCTAAATACGAATTTTATAAGAATAGTATTAGATTTCTAGGCTATATTATATCTTCGGAAGGACTCGTATCGAACTAAGAAAAAGTCTAAGCTATTAATAAATAGCTAGAACTAACGATAGTTAAGAAAGTATAGGCGTTCTACGAATTAATTAATTATTACCGAAAGTTTATAAGGAACTTCTCGAAAATCGTAGTACTAATTACTAACTTAACTAAGAAGGAAATAATCTTTAATTTCGGGGAAAAATATAAGAGCGCCTTTAAAGAGCTAAAGCGGAGAATAACGACCGCGCTAATCTTATATATTTTCGACCTAGAAAAGGAAGTAATTATAGAAATAGACGCCTTAGATAAAGTAATAGGAGGCTACCTTAAGTAAAGAGACGAATAAGGGAAGCTTTATCTAGTAGTATATTGTTTAAGGAAGTTAAGCGGACCCGAGGTAAATTACGATATCTACGATAAGGAACTACTCGTAGTAGTAGAATACCTAAAAATATAGAGAGTATACCTAGAAGGAGCTAAATATCTAGTATAAATATACTTAGACTATAAGAATCTAATATATTAAACGATAACTAAAGAACTTAATAGAAGATAAGTTAGATAGGCTAAAACTCTAGCTTCTTACGATTTTAAAATTATATATATTCGCGGAATAGAGAACGTTATAGCCGACGTCCTTAGTCGAAGAACGAACTATATAGAAGGGCTAGAGCCGAAGCTAGTAGCGCTCCTAGAGAATAAGGGAAATTACCTAATATATAGAAAAATAAAAATAAGAATACTTATAATATTAGAAATAGAACTAATACTAGAATAAAAATAGAGGATAATATAAGTAAGGTATAATAATAAAAGTACGGAATACCTAGGTATTAATAAGATAATCGAACTAGTAACGCGGGACTTTACCTAGAAAGGGTTAAGAAGAGACGTCGAGGAATACGTTAAGAATTACGATATATACTATAAAGCTAAATACGTAAGATATAAACTATACGAACTACTATAATTAGCGGAGAATATAGATAAGGTATAGTCTAAGATAGTAATAGACTTTATAGTTAAGCTACTACTATCGAAAGAGCCTATAACGGGTACGATATATAATAGTATACTTATAATAAACGATATACTAATAAAGTATATTTACTTACTACTATATAAAGAAGCATCGATAGTAGAAGAACTAGTATATATAGTTACGAGAATAGTATTCGTATAATACGGAACACTAGAAATTATTATTACGGATAGAGATAAACTATTTAATTTATAGTTTTAGTAGTTATTAACCGACCTATTAGGAATTAAATATAAAATATAGATAGATAAACGGAAAGAACGAATTAAACGATAGAATAATACCTACGATACTATATAGATTACTAATAAAGGAATTAGGTCGAGTTATTACTAATAGCTTAATTCGCTTTTAATAATAATATATTAGTAACCGAAATATCGCCGTTCTTTACGAATTACGAAAGATACCTAGACTTTCAGAAAGAACTATTAGGCGATAGACCTATAGCGGAAAGGGTAAGGATAAAAGTCGAAAATTTATATAAATTATACTTTCTACTAAAAATAAAATTAGATAAAATATTAAAAATAACTATAAAAATAGTAAATAGAAAAAGATCTAAGGAACTAGACTTCCGAAAGGAGAAGATAGTTTATATTAATATAAAAAATATAAAAATATAGAGACTAAGTAAGAAACTAGATTATACGAAAATTAGTCTATATCGAATTAGAAAAATACTAGGACTAGTTTCTTATAAGCTATAATTACTAGAAGGACTAAATATATACTTAGTATTCTATAAATTACTACTAGAAAAAGTACTAGACGGAGCTAAACTAGGACTAGTATATATCGATAAAGAAACCTAAGAACTCTATTATAATATAGAAACTATACTCTAGTATAAATAAGAAGATAACTAAATAAAATACCTAATTAAATAGTTAGGATATCTAGAAGAAGAAAATACTTAGGAACTAGAGATAAATCTTAATCCGAAACTAGTTACTCGATATTATTAAAGGAACCTAGGACTTATTTCTAGTCTATCGAATCGGTTACGAACTAACTATTAAAAATAAACTCGAGTTCGGTAAGGGCTAGCTCGTAGTTAATACTAGCGAATACTTCTATAGACTCGAAAATACTTAGTACTTCTATTTCGCGACGAAGTATATAATTAGACTAGTCCTCTAATTTAGCTAAGGAATTCTAGATATCGGTATCGCGCTCTTCTAGCTCCGCTAGAACTCTACGAAGTCGAGTAATCTCGCGCCGTTTTATACGAGACTTTAAAACTAGCTATTTCTTTTATTCTCTAACTTTTCGGAATTCCTCTACGAAAAAGGTACTATTATAGTTCCTTTAGTACTAAAGATATTTAGAATATTTTACCGACTACTCTTGATTATAAAAATAGATAACGTTATAGTTAATATATTTAGTATAGGTAATTATAGCGGCGTTTTCGGAATCGAAAGATATAGCGTTCGTAATTTCGAGGCGACGCGCGTTCTAGTTACGAACGAATTTAGAAGATCGGCGGCTCTTCTTAATACCTAAGGGCGATATAAATACCTATAAGAAGAGAAGATAAGAACTATAACGGAGGGGAAGCGGTTACCTTAAGTACGTTAAGGATAACGTAGCTAGAAGGAGGGGATAGTATTACGAATCGAGTTACGAATAAGGTCGCTAGAATAGGCGCCCCGCGTTCTATAGGATAATTATTAGAAGGTCGGCCGATAGAAAACGAGGCTATATTACGTAACTAGTAGAATATATTAATATATTATTATACTAGAGTAATATAATAATATATTAAAGTAGTATTTAGAATATTATATATATACGCTCCTTTACCTAGATAATATAGTTCGTAGTTAACTTCGTTAGTAATCCTATACCTATATTTTAGGATATAGTCTAACGAATAAGTATTTCCTTTATTATCTTAGTTAATACTCTAGTACCTACTCTATTAAGGAGCCCTACCTTAGTTAGAACTACTTATAGCTCGGATTATAATACTTATCTATAACCTAGTTCGTAATACTATCTCCTCCTTCTTATTACGTTATCCTCGACGTACTTAAGATAATTACTTCTCCTTCGTTATAATTCTCGCCTTCTCTTCCCTATAGCTAACTATATCGCCCTTAGGTATTAAGAAGGACCGTTAATCTTCTAAATTCGTACGTAACTAGAACGCGCGTCGCCTCGAAATTACGAATACTATATCTTCCGATCCTAAAAACGCCGCTATAGTCGCCGATACTAAGTATATTAACTATAACGTTACCTATTATTATAATTAAGAGTAGTTAGTAAAATACTCTAAATATCTTCGGTATTAAAGAAACTATAATAATACCTTTTTCGTAGAGGAATTCCGAAAAGTTAGGGAATAAAAGAAATAGTTTTAATCTAAATTCCGCCGGAAACGCCGCGAGATCGCTCGACTTCGTTAAGTTTTACTAAAAGCCTAGAAGGATCTCCTTAACGCCGAGGAGTTCGATAGCGATCTCTAAGATTCTATAGCTTAACTAGAGGTATAGTCTAGCTATATACTTCGTCGCGAAATAGAAGTACTAAGTATCTTTAAGTCTATAGAGACGTCTACCGGTATTAACTATAAGTTAGCCCTTATCGAATCCGAGTTTATTTTTAATAGTTAGTTTATAACCGATTCGATAGATTAGAAATAAGTCCTAGGTTCTCCTAATAATACCGAATAACTAGTTTCGAGTTAAGGTTTATTTCTAGTTTCTAAGTATTTTCTTCTTCTAGGTATTCTAACTATTTAATTAGATATTTTATTTAGTAGCCTTCTTACCTATATTAGAGTATAGTATTATAATTCGAGCTATAAGTAGTTCTAACTAAGGTAGGATTCCTTAATAGAGTAGGTACTAGAGTATTAACTAAGATAATAAAGGAAATATATAATCGTCGGACTATATCCTAAAACGTAGGTATAGGATTACTAACGAAGTTAAATATAACCGAGCTATCTAGATAAAAGAGTATATATATATAATACTAATAGCTCTCCTAGATCTTATAGCTCTCCCTAAATCTCTTAAGATCCTATAAGATCTAAGGAGTCTAGGAGATCTAGCCTTACTTAGTTATTACGGGTTAAACCCGTATAAAGCTCTAGAGTACGCCCTAGAGCGATTACTTATAGTATACCTTTAGGCTATATAACTATATAGCCGAAGCTACGTAATTCCTCTCTATCGATTATCTCCTAGGAAACTATACTAACCTACTATAGGAGAGGCTAGGAAGTATTTTCTTTATTCGTATAGTAGATAGATTTTCTCTTTTCTTTTCTTTCCTTAGCTTTAGAATCCTCGTTATATAATAGTTAGACGAATTACTCTAAATTTCTAGCTAAACCCTTATATTATTCTAAAGCTTTCTATCGTACGTAGCGAAAGAGTACCGCGTACGAAATAGATAACGAATAGTAACTAACGGAAACCGCTCTAGCGTAGGCGGTAGAGCTATACTAGCTCTTATAGACTTAAAACTAAAGGATAATAGTACTCGAGAATTAACTCGACTAATAGAATAGAGTACGAGCTCGTACGC
The DNA here is from genome assembly GCF_000709125.1 of Exophiala aquamarina CBS 119918. Lineage (NCBI taxonomy): Eukaryota > Fungi > Ascomycota > Eurotiomycetes > Chaetothyriales > Herpotrichiellaceae > Exophiala > Exophiala aquamarina. The sequence continues at coordinate 92,606 of NW_013550559.1, read as the reverse complement.
CTAAAGTAACGACTTCTACGACGGCGAGCGCTATATAGGAATTCGATTCTATACGACGAAAGGCTAAGCTCCTCGAGCTAGCTAAATTTAATAGAAAAAGATTAGAGTTTCGGTCGTAGCTTACTTAAGCTCGAGCTAAGTTAGCGGTCGATAAGTAAGAAGAAATCGAAGCTATACGATTTTAGTATTTCTATAGTAGACTAAGGGGCTACGCCCTTACCTAGGTTAGCTCGTAGATTAATTTCGTATAATTAACTCTCGAAATAAATACGAAAGGACTTATTAGTTAATTAAAGGCGGCGTACGAGGATATCGACGTAGTAGAAAGAGTATTATAGAAGCTTTCTTAGCTAAAGTAGAATAGAAAGTCCTTTAGCGTATTTCTCGTCGAGTTTAATCGTACGCTACTCGAGGCCGGCGGACGAGACTAGGTCGACCCGATAAAGAAGACGTTTATATTAAACTACCTTTCGTACGACCTAAAGAGCGCCCTCGTTATAACGCTAATTCTATTAATCTATAGGGAGTACTATATTTTCTTCTATACGATTAGTATAAACCTAGAGGCTCTTCGGTAGAAGAAAGCTAGAGAGAAGATATCTAGAAGTAACTTATTCGATACTACTAGTCGTACGAAAAATAAGATAGATTAGACGCTAATAGTATAAGCTATAGCGTCCTTAGCGGAACTATAGAGAGCTTTATAAGTATCGTAAACGATACTTAACTAGAAAAGGGAGCTTAGAGCGTATCTTCGCTACGACTAATAGAGTTACTTTATCGTTAAATACCTTTTCCTTTTTATCGTACGACTTAAGACGAAGAGGAAAGTAGTAGTACTAGAGACTATAAATAATAATAAGGAATCGTTAAAAGAATAGCTCCTACTAGAAGTCGCCGATAGGAGCGTACAAAGAAGACGAAGAAGGAATAAAAAGCTTTTCGATCTTCGATAGACGACTAATCCTTTATAGTTTTATTACTTTTAGATAAATAATATTATATATTAGCTCTAATTAATTCTAGTTATTTATCGTACGATTTAATTAACTTTCGCTTCGCTTCTCGCTATTCTTTCGAGCGTATTTCTATTACTTCTCGTTCGATCTTCGAATTCGACTCCTTCGTATAATTTAAAATCTCCGAAGTAGTAAAGGTTAAAGTCGATATCGATAACTATAAAGAAATAGCGTTCTTCTATATTATTTCGAACCTAGCGTACGAAATTATTCTTAGGCTATCCTAGATAAAGAAGAATAGCGTATATTTTAGTATCGCGAACGACTTCCTCTTAATAGACTACTTCGATCTAAAAGTCTATAATATACTACGAAAACTATATATACTCTTAGACTATAGCTAGGTCTTCGTCGTAGTATTCGATCTACTAGCTTAGAAAAGTAAGAAGCGTACGAAGACCTAGGTATTCTCGGTAACGATAGCGAATATTAAAAAAGTACTTAGAGTAAAGATACCTACTAATTCGCGTACGAAGCTTCCTTAATAGTACTACTATTTCTTAGATATCTTTAGTTATATAAAAGTAGAGAAGTTATCCTCTTTACGAGGGAAGGGAATCGACTACGCGATCGACCTAGAACTAAAAGACGAAAAGAAACCTTAAGTTCTATAGGGCCCGCTATATAATATATCTCGAGACGAACTCTTAGTACTACGACGTACGCTTACTAAACTCCTCGATAAAAGATTTATTAAAGTAAATAACTCGTTAGCGGCGGCTCTAGTTTTCTTCGTACGAAAGCTAGGAGGAGGATTATAATTCTATATTAACTATCGAGAACTAAATAAGCTAACGAAGAAGGATTAATACTTATTACTACTAATCTACGAGACTCTACGAAATATCGAATAAGTAAAGTAGTATATAAAGCTCGATATTATCGCGGCCTTTTATAAAATTCGAATTATAAAAGGAGACGAGTAGATAATAGTATTTCGTATAAGATATAGCCTTTTCGAATAGCTAGTTACTTCTTTTAGATTTATTAACGCGCCTAGTACGTTCTAGAAGTATATTAACTAGGCCTTACGAGATTATCTCGACGTTTTCTACTCGGTATACGTAGACGATATCTTAATCTATTCTTCGAGGATATAACGAGAGTATTAAAACTACGTACGAAAAGTCCTAAGTCGACTCCGCGAAGTAGGGCTTTAGGTCGATATCGATAAATACGAGTTTAAAGTTAAGTTAGTAAAGTACTTAGGATTTATTATCGACGTAGAATAAGGCGTATAAATAAACCTAGTAAAGGTTACTATAATTTAAGAATAGTAAGCTTCTAAGTCTATTAAAGGCGTCTAGAGTTTTATCGATTTCGTAAACTTCTACCGAAAGTTTATTAAGAATTTCTCGGAAATAATTTTACTAATTATAAAACTCGTATAAAAGGATTCGACTTTCTATTAGGATTCGAAAGTCGATATAGCGTTCGTACGACTAAAGAAGATATTTATAATAGCTTCGATCCTCGTTCTATTTAACTATATAAAAGAAACGTTTCTAGAAGTTAATACTTCTAAATAGTATATAGATAGTACCTTATTCTAGGTAGAAGAAGACGATTTCGTACGACCCTACGTATTCTTTTTAAAAAAGAACTTATCCGCGGAATATAACTACGAGATATACGAGAAAGAAATACTAGTTATTATACGTTATCTTAAAGAATAAGACGCTAAGTTAAGGAGCGTAGGTAAGTTCGAGATACGATTAGATTATAAGAATCTAGAGTACTTTATAATTATACGAAAGCTTACGAAGAAGTAAATATAATAGTTTCTTATCCTCTTACGATATAACTTTACGATCTTCTACCTTAAAGAAAAGAATAACGTATAAGCCGACGCGCTATCGCGAAGAGAATAAGATATATCGAAAGAAGAGAAGGACGACCGACTATAGTATTATACGATGAAACTACTAAAGTCGGAGTTCTTCGACGCGAAAGAAGCGATTTAAGTAGCTTTCGTACGAGTAGAAGAACCTTCTACTAAAGACTAACTAGCGAGTAACGTAGTTAATACTAACTAATTTACGATAGTAGAGTCGGACGAAACGTACGAGTAAATTAAGAATTCGATTACTCGAGGAGTACCGAAGTTTCTATCTTCTCTAGCGGTAAAAGTATCTATCGCTAAGTATATAATCGATAGCTAAGGAAATATACGCTTTCGTAGAAGACTATAGATTCCGAACTTAGAATCTTTATATACGTTCCTAATTTAAGAAACCTACGACTTAGTAATTAGCGAATACTTCGGGCGGAAAGTAACGAGCTCTTTAATAGTAAGATAATTCTTCTAGCCGAATATACTATAGAATATTCGATAATTCGTACGAAACTACGATACCTACGAATAAATAAAAGCCTAGAGGAAAAGGAAATAAGGATTCTTAAAACCTCTTTTCGTACCGAACCGAATATAGAACGAAATATCTATCGACTTTATTACGGGACTCCTAGAGAGTCTAGGCTATACAAATTTAGTAGTAATTACGAACCGACTAGGAAAAGGAGTTATTCTTAAATCGATACGTACGATTAAGTCGTAAGATATAGTATTTCTATTTCTACGTATATTCTATAGGATTTACGATTTACCGAGAGCTATCGTATTAAATAGAGGAATCTAGTTCGTAAGCGCTCTATAGAAACGAGTATATTAGCTACTAGGTATCGTACGCCGATTATCTACTATATATTATCCTAAAACGAACGAATCTACGAAACGAATAAATTAAACGGTCGAGACGTACGTACGTACGTTCGTAAACGAAGCCTAAGATAATTAAGTAGAGTTACTACTAATCGCTAAGTTAGTAATTAATAATAGGAACGCCTAATCGACTAGTATAAGCCCTTTCTTCCTATCTTATAAATATAATATCGACTTCGTATAACTATAAGATAAGCTTCGCGAAGATAAAAGAGGAAATAGCCTAATACGATAGGGCGAAGAAATCGTACGAAAACTCTAGAAGGCGAGAGAATAGGCTTAGACTTCTATAGCCGTTACTTAATAAGAATAAGAGGAAATTATAAATCGTATAAGATAATAGTTAATAGAGTTTCGCGTAGGCGATAAGGTCTAGCTCGACTTAAGAAATATACGTACGACGCGGAAGAATAAGAAGCTCGATTAAAAGAATACGAAGTATATCGTAACTAAAGTTATCGAATTATATAGCTATCGTCTTAATACGCTAAAAGGAATTTATAATATATTCTATTCGAACCTACTACGTACGATATCTACGAATCTATTACCTTCGTAAGTTACCGACGATACTTAGCCGAATTCTATCGTTATATAGAACGAAGAAGAATACTAGATTAAAAGGATTATCCGCTATAAATTCGTACGAAAAGGTCGAGGATCTTAAAGATAGTACTTAGTAAAATAGACGAAATATATAGAACTAATCTAGAAATCGAAATTATCGCTCTAGAATATTATAGCTTTAGATACGTACGAATCGATAGCGAGATAATCGGCTCCCTAATTACTATACGGAAGAAAAGAAAGAATATATACGAAGGAACTATAAGAGTAATAAAATATCTAATTATACTATATATATTTAGCTTATTTAGTTATCGTACGACGAAGCCTAATCGCTACGTTAAGGTATAAGCTATAGTTAGGTATAGAGAATATTCCTTATTTACTAGGATTATACTAATACTAATATAAGTACTATATAAGGATAAAAGAATAAAAGAAATATCGTACGTACCTACCGCTAAGGAACGAACCTTTTTATAACTACCTCGCCGAAGCGAGAAGGAAGAGGAGGGGAGAGGAGAGCCTTACGGGTAGGAGGAAGAGTACTATCGTTATCGAACGAATCCGACGATAGTACTATAATACTACTATTATCGTCTTTATCGCGCTTCGAATAACGAGTACCGCGGTCTAACTACTTATAGTTATCGTACGTACTACCGAAGTATTCTAGGATACGTCGATACTCTAGAAATAGGCGTATTAAGCGCTTATAACGGTTATAAGGACCGAAAAGAATACTCCGGCTCTAAATAAGTAAGGCGTTAATATACGATAGTCGGTACGACCGGACTTATACTAGAGTAACTACTCCTCGTACGAAAGGTACGTTAGTTCCTAGTATAGCTAAGACCGCCTGTTAAGAGATATTATAGTAGTACGATACTAGCGATTACTCGGAGGTAAGGAAAATAGGGATTTAAGTTAACGCGAGCTATTCTAACTAACGCTAAGCCGTAGCGGTATTCTATACTACTAATACTATATTATCTTAACTTTTCCGTTCTTCTATTAGTACGTACGACTAAACGGAAAGGCCTAGGACTTAGAGTATAGAAGGCGGATTAAAGAGGAGGAAATAGATTAGTTCGCTTACTTATTTACTATATCGACTACGGACGTTTAAGAATTAGTAACGACTAATAATCGTACGTAATAGGAGTAGAAATAAGTACTTATAAAAACTTCCTCGATAATTAGTATAAGAGAAGAAAAAGTAGAATAAAAGTAAGTAGAAATAAGGGTTTTACTTTATACGCTACTCGGCGCCCGACTAGTTCCTATTAAGAGTAGCGACTTCTTAGCGCCGTACGAAGAGAGGAAGAAAGTAATATTACGAGCTAAATTCGTATAAAGCTCTAGAGTACGCCCTAGAACGATTACTTATAGTATACCTTTAGGCTATATAACTATATAGCCGAAGCTATATAATTCCTCTCTATCGATTATCTCCTAGGAAACTATACTAACCTACTATAGGAGAGGCTAGGGAGTATTTTCTTTATTCGTATAGTAGATAGATTTTCTCTTTTCTTTTCTCTCCTTAGCTTTAGAATCCTCGTTATACGGTAGTTAGACGAATTACTCTAAATTCCTAGCTAAACCCTTATACTAGTTACGTAATATGGCCTCGTCCTCTATCGACTAACTTCCTTCCCTAGGTAGGTACCTTAATTCCCCTAGTAACCTTTTAAGTAACCTAGTTCGTAATATATAGTTTCTATATTATAATAGGATTCTTAGATTTCTTTATTAATATATACTAGTCCTAGTCTAGCTTCGTCTAGTACTTTCTCTAATAGCGATTTATAGAATACTAGGTATATATTTAGTTCTCCTAGTAAGTATAGCTTATAAGAGACTAGTCCTAATATTTTCTTAATTCTATATAGTCTAATTTTTATATAGTCTAATTTTTATATAGTCTAATTTTTTATATTTTTTATATTAACGTAAACTATTTCTTCCTCCTAAAAGTCTAGTTCCTTAAATCTTTTCTTATTCGCCGTCTTTATAGTTATTTTCGATATTTTATATAATTTTATTTTTAGTAGGAAGTATAATTTTTATAGGTCTTCGACTTTTATCCTTACCTTTTCTACTATAGGTCTATCGCCTAATAGTTCTTTCTTAAAGTCTAGGTATTTCCCGTAATTTATAAAGAATAGCGATATTCCGGTTATCGATACGTTATTATTAAAAGCGAATTACGCTATTAGTAGTAGTTTAACTTAATTCCTCTATTAGTAATTTACGTAGTATCGTAGATACTATTCTATTATTTAATTCGTTCTTTCCGTTTACCCGTCCGTCTATAGATAATATAATATTAATATTTTATATTTAATTCCTAATAGGTCGGTTAATAATTACTTAAACTATAAATTAAATAGTTTATCTCTATTTATAATAATAACTCCTAGTATTTCGTACTATACGAATACTATTCTCGTAACTATATATACTAGTTCTTCTACTATTGAGGCTTCTTTATATTAGATTGAGAGTGAATCGGCATATATTCTCGCCTATCCTATAGGTCGGATAAGGGGGTAGGGCTACGTTGCTAGGGGTTCTCTCTCTTCTAGGACCGTAGGATAAGAACTAATCGACGCTAAAACGAATACTATAGTAGCTATAACTAATACGATGCTCTTTACTTACCTATATTAGCGAAGGAATAGTAACGCTATAGATCTCTATAGTCTTAAGCCCGCTAAAGAGCTATACTTTTAAGACTTCTCGTAATAGACGTATATAAAGCTATAATAGCCTTATTCGTAAAGGTTACTACTACTAAAACTTAGGCTATATAGTTATATAGCTAAACTTATAAAAGGAAAAATACTCTTAATTCTATAAACTATACTCTTATAACTACTATTTAATACTTAACGCGCGCTCGCGTACGTAAGAGTTATCTTTTTTCTATTAGGTATCTATTCGATCGTCTACTTTTATCCTTACTTACTTATTCTTCTATACTAAGGCCCCTTCTCTCTTCTCTTATAACTAAGCGCCTCGAGCCCCTATATATTATAATCGACTAATAGGTACTTTATAGCCCTAGAATCGAGTTTTTTAAGTAGTTCTTTTAGCTCTTTTTTATAGGTAATAGAACCCTATATTTTAATATAAGATATATCCGGTTTTATACCGGTTTTAGCTTTATAGGGAGTTATAAAGCCTTCTAGCGCTATATAGGGTGTCCTATTATAGATATAGATCGCCGCTAGCGCTACTTCTCCCTAGTAATAGTTAGGTAAAGTAGCTATATATAAAAGGGCTCGTATCTTAGATACTAGAGTCCTATTAAATCGTTTAGCTATACCGTTTTATTCTAGGGTATAGGGTGCCGTATAGGTACTTAAAATACCTTTAGCATTAAAAAGCTCTTAAAATTCGCCTAATTTATACTCTTTAGCGTTGTCTAAGTATAAACGCTTTAATAGAGTATTTCCTTATTTTTCTTATATATTTAGCTAGTTATTAAATATAGTAAAGGCTTTATCTCGGTTCCTTATAAGGAATATTTTAGCGTATCGAGTTTTATCGTCGATAAAAGAGATAAAATAGCGCTTTTTATCGTAGGTTTCTAGCGCTATAGGTCTATAGATATCTATATAAACCTTTTTAAGGTAGTTTATAGCTCTAGGTATTATTTTATAGCTAATTTTAGCTATAGCCTTAGCTTTTACGTATATATTATAATTTTCGTAATTTTTAGCGTTTTTAGCTAGTTAGTAGCCTTCTATCTTAGTAGATAAAGCCCCTAAGGCTCTATCTTCTAGGTATACTATTCTAGAATACTATAAATCTTTTATATCCCTAGATATAAAGGTATATTCCTCTTTAATAGTAGTATCGAAGAGTATAAGGTTATTCTCGTAGGAACTAGTAGTAATATTTGTTGATTTTAGGCTTAAATAGTATTGCTTAGCCTTTATATCGATATTTACTCCTTTTTAGGCTAGTTAACCTAGGCTTAGGAGATTTAAACCGATTTCTAGAATATAAAGGACGTCGTTTAGTTTAATAGTCCTTTTAAATCCTTTGAAGGTAATTTTAACTACTCCCATCCATTTTATAGGTATAGAGCTTACATTTCCCTAATATATTATCTTTTCGTAGGGTTTTAAGTCTATAAATAGACTTTTAAACGCGTAAATATAACTTATAGTACCGCTATCTAAAAACTAAGTATTTAATTTATTAAATATAGGCGATATCGATATTAAGACGATTTCTTCGTCTATAGTCGAGTTAAGCGATAGTTAAGTATTTTAAGTATCCTTATCGTCCCTTTTTAGTACTTTTTCGGGGTGCTTTTTCTAGTAGTCTTATATAGAATACTACTTTCCATAGTAAAAAGAGTATACTTTAGCCTTTTTAGTACTACTTTTAGTACTTTTAGAGCCTTTATAGCTAATTAAAGCCGTTTCGCTAGAAATAGACCTATTTTTACGTCTTCTAGACTCGTCGATTAACTAATTAAATAGAGGAGTTAGATCGACTCGGTTTTTAGCGTTGGCGCGTATAGTTTACGATATAATCGCTACTATTAGGTCGTATTCTAGCGTTAAATTATTAAGTATTAATACTACTAGTATTTTACTTAGTAAAGGAAGCGATTTTACGTATAGGTCGTCGTATAACCTTTTTACCTTATTTAAATAGGCTTCTATATCGCTAAAGTTAGCTAATTTTATCGTAAATAGCTCTCGGTATAGCTAGAATTTATTAGAAAAGCCTTTAGGCTAGTATAGCTCTTTAAGCTTTTTCTATAATTCTAGTGCTATTTATAGGCCTTTTATCTATATTAAAGGGCCGTCTTCTAGAGATAGTCGTATTAAAGCGTATACCTTAATAGAGTTTTCGAGCTCTATATTAGCATCGTTAGTAGAACTAGTAGCTTTAGTAGATCGTATAGGCTCTTTAATAGTCGATCTTAGGCCTTTTTCGATTAAATAGGCTTCTATTCGTATAGTCTATATTTCGATATTAGAGGAGCCTTTTAGTCTAGCGAACTTAAAGGCGTTTAATTCTATTTTCGTTTATAGAGTTAGTTCTATAAGGTTTTCGTACTTATAGATAACGAAAGTCGATATCGGTAATAGCTAGAGCGATCCGAGCTTATAACCTATCCGGTGGATAAGGTTTAGGATCTATAGTAGAAGTAGCCGAAGACCGTAGAAAGGAGTAATAGAATATATAGTCGCTTTCTATCTTATTAAATAACTTAGAATCTATCTAAGTAAAGGAGTATAGGTCTATTTTATATAGGCGTAGGCTCCGTTATAATATCTCGTAAGTACGAGAGTAATTGCCGAGTATTCGTAAATACGAGTTAACTCCTAGGATGCTTAGAAATTAAGTTAAGTAATTTCTAATCCTATAGAATAGAATGGCGTTTTATAGAATCTTCCGTAAGGCTTAAGTATAGCCTTACTTAATAGATACTACGTAATCCTAGCTTATATAAGCCTAATTACGTAACTAGGCGTTAATAGGGTATCGCTTAGTCTTAATAATAATAATAATTTTCGATATTATATATTACGCGAATACCGTTCTTATAACTATATACGCTAGTTCTTCTACTATTAATACTTCTTTATATAGTAATAGGTAAATATATTTTATTAATATATTATTTATCTTAAGTATACTATTATATATTATATTCGTTATAGATTCTTTTAATAGTAGTAGCTTAACTATAAAGTCTATTACTATTCTTAACTATACCTTATTTATATTTTTCGCTAATTATAGTAAGCTTTATAGTATATATCTTATATACTTAGCTTTATAGTATATATCTTATATACTTAGCTTTATAGTATATATTATAATTCTTAACGTATTCTTTAACGTTTTTCCTTAGTCCTACTTAGGTAAAGTCTCGTATTACTAGTTCGATTGTTTTATTAATACCTAAGTATTTCGTACTTTTATTATTATACCTTATTTATATAAATTTTTATTTTTATTCTATCGTTAATTCTATTTTTAATATTATAAGTATTCTTATTTCTATTTTTCTATATATTAAGTAATTTTCTTTTTTCTCTAGAAGCGCCGCTAGCTCTAATTCTAGTCCTTCTATATAGTTCGTTCTTCTACTAAGGATATCGACTATAATATTTTCTATTCCTCGAATATATATAATTTTAAAATCGTAAAAGACTAGAGTTTTAATCTATTTAACTTATCTTTTATTAAGTTCTTTAGTTATTATTTAATAGATTAAATTTTTATAGTCTAAATATATTTATATTAAGTATTTAGCTTCCTCTAGGTATACTCTCTATATTTTTAAGTATTCTACTACTACGAGTAGTTCTTTATTATAAATATCGTAATTTGCTTCGAATTCGCTTAACTTCGTTAAATAATATACTACTAGATAAAGCTATTTTTATTCGTCTTTTTACTTAAGGTAGGCTTCTATCGCTTTATTTAAGGTATCTATTTCTATAGTTACTTTCTTCTCTAGATTAAAGATATATAAAATTAGCGCGGATATTATTTATCGCTTTAGTTCTTTAAAGATATTCTTATATTTTTTTTCTAAAGTTAAAAGTTATTTTCTTCTTAATTAAGTTAATAATTAATACTACGATTTTTAAGAAGTCCTTAATAAACTTTCGATAATAATTAATTAACTCGTAGAACGCTTATACTTCCTTAATATTAAGACTAAGCGATACCCTATTAACGCCTAGTTACGTAATTAGGCTTATATAAGCTAGGATTACGTAGTATCTATTTAGTAAGGCTATACTTAAGCCTTACGGAAGATTCTATAAAACGCTATTCTATTCTATAGGATTAGAAATTACTTAACTTAATTTCTAAGTATCCT
>NW_013550559.1:73261-81417 GCF_000709125.1 Exophiala aquamarina CBS 119918 | reverse complement strand
AACTTAATTTCTAAGTATCCTAGGAGTTAACTCGTATTTACGAATACTCGGCAATTACTCTCGTACTTATGAGATATTATGACGGAGCCTACGCCTATATAAAATAGGCCTATACTCCTTTACTTAGATAGATCCTAAGTTATTTAACAAGATAGAAAGCGACTATATATTCTATTACTCCTTTCTACGGTCTTCGGCTACTTCTACTATAGATCCTAAACCTTGTCTACCGGACAATTATAAATAGAAATAAGCTATTTAACTTATAGTTTTAGTAGTTATTAACTAACCTATTCGAAATTAAATATAAAATATTAATATTATATTATCTATAAATAAACTATAAGGGTTTAGCTAGGAATTTAGAGTAATTCGTCTAACTATCGTATAACGAGGATTTTAAAGCTAAGAAGGGAAAAGAAAAGAGAAAATCTATCTACTATACGAATAAAGGAAATACTTTCTACCCTCTCCTATAGTAGGTTAATATAGTTTCCTAGGAGATAATCGATAGGAAGGAGTTATATAGCTTCGGCTATATAGTTATATAGCCTAAAGGTATACTACGAGTAGTTACTCTAGGGCGTACTCTAGAGCTTTATACGAATTTAATTCGTAATACGAACGAATAAACGAAGAAGATAAATTAAATAATAGAATAATACTTATAATATTATATAGATTATTAGGAGAAAAATTAGTAGAAAAATTAGGTAGAATTATTACTAATAGCCTAATTCGTATTTAATAATAATATATTAATTCCTAAAATATTATTATTTTTTATAAATTACGAAAGGTACCTAAATTTTAAAAAGAAACTATTAGGAAATAGATTTATAGCGGAGAAAGTAAGAATAAAAGTAGAAGACTTATATAAATTATACTTTCTATTAAAAATAAAATTAAATAAAATATTAAAAATAACTATAAAGACGGTAAATAAGAAAAGGTTTAAGGAACTAGACTTATAGAAGGAAGAAATAGTTTATCTTAATATAAAAAATATAAAAATATAAAGACTAAGTAAGAAACTAGATTATATAAAGATCGAGCTATATCGAATTAAGAAAATATTAGAACTAGTCTTCTATAAATTACTATTAAAGAAGGCGTTACCTAGTACGAAACCGAAACTAGTTTATATTAACGCTAAAACCTAGAAACTCTACTATAATATAGAATAAATACGTCGATATAAAATATAGAATAGTAGAACTTAGTATTTAATTAAATAGTTAGAATATACGAAGAAAGAAAATATATAGAAACTAGAAACTAACCTTAATTCGAAACTTATTATTTAGTATTACTAATAATATAATCTAACTAGGAAGATTTCTCTATTAGGAATTATTAGTTATTATAGTAAAATTAAATTCGCCGAAGTCGTCGTCTATTAACTCTTTAAGAAGTTATACTTTTTAGTAAACTATTTTACTTTATTTCTTAGTAATTTTTTCGAGACGAGCTTCTATCTTAGACTACTCGGTTTATATAGCGAGAATACGACGAGCTAGGCTAGCTAGCTTCTATTATAACTTCTTATTCTTCTCGCGTAGCTTACGTTTTTTATTTTCTAAATAATTAAATTCGGTATTCGAAAAAGTACTACTATATATAATTTTTTTCGTATATAGACGAAATAACGAGAATAACTCTTACGAATAATATATACTTTATATACTTTTATATATTAAGGATAAGAAGCTATAGTTTTAAAGCTAAAATTAGGAAGTTTAATTTTAGCGGTAAAACGTCGAAGTTACTCGAACTTAGAGAGAAAGGCTTTAGGAGATATAGTTAACTATAGAAAAGAAAGGAAAGAATAAACTACTATAAGAAGGGTAATACTTACTTTATATATATTAAGGATAACGAATAGGAAGAGAAGGAAATAGTATTACGAACTAGGTTACTAGAAGGATCGCTAAGAGTAAGCTACCTATACCTAAGAAAAATAGAAACGTTAGCCGATTAAGAACGAGGCTACGTTATATAATTAAGAGCTAGACTATAAAAGACTATAGACTATATAGATAGTCTAGGTAAGTATTACGGAATAAGACTACGATGGACCCTAGAAGCACTTATCCTATACTAAGACTAGTCCTAAAATACTAAGGAGCCTAGTATATAAGACCTTAGGGACTATACGAATCGTATACGAGGTTTTTAGACTCCTTAAGTTCTTATAGTCGATGTTTTAAGGACTATATAGTAATTAATCGATTATCTTAGTATTCTCGTTAAGTTACTTATACTCTTATAATTCTATAAGAACTTCCCTTAACTACTATACTAAGGAAAAGACTTAGGGTATAAGCGGCGTAGTTAAAACGCGTACTTAAAGAAGGTTATTAGCTCGGATAGAGTAAAGGGAAAATCTATTATCCTAAGTAGGAGAGCTATCGAACTATAACTAACGCGTAGTAGCGGAAGCGCGGAAAATACGCGGATCTCGAGCGGGCTCGAGTAACCTACTATTATTACTTAGTAGAGATAAGGTAGATACTCCTTAAGGAAGCTCTAGAGCGTTAAGTATCGTATCTATATCGGTAGTATAAGATCGCTACGCGTAACTATAACGTAGGCTATTAGAAAAGAGATAGCTAGATAAAATATAACGAATATAAGCGGAGCTTCGAAGTAAGTAAGTTAATAATTCGATAGATATTCTAGGTACGACGCTACTCCTTCGTAAGTATCTAGTAAGCCTATAAGAGAATAGTCTAGTAAAGTATATTAAGATAAAGAAACTTAAGATATACGTAGATACTTCGCTAGCTAGCCTATAGAAATTCGATATTTATTAGTAGATTCGTTTTTCTATACTACCTAGTTCGATAGTACTATCGAATACGAATTATATTAACTTAGCGGCTATATTTCTAACTAATACTACTACCTTAGTATAGGCGCGCCGGGAAGAGGTCGTCTTAATATAGAAAGATTTTATCTACTTCCTACGAAACTTAGTATAAGACCTAGCGAACCGCCTAATATTCGTACTAAGTCGCCTATAGCGGAAATACTAGGGCGAAAGCTAGATAGTTCGAGAGCTATAAGAAGAGCTTATACGTATCCGAATAGATATTCTATCGATATCTAAACGCGAGACGTATACTTAGGAGCTACTATTCGCCTTAAAGCCTAAGATTCGGCTAGAAGTAATAAGGTAATTACTCGATATTAAATCTAAAGAGTAGGTCCTACGCGCGGTATAGCGCTAGGAGGAATTCTAAAGAACCTCTAGTAGGAAGCCTAAACTACGAGAAGTCTCGAAGTAGTCTTCTAGTAAGCCGAGCGCGGAGACTCCTTAAAGGGAGCGCTTAGAGTTCTATTCGTATAACGATAAGTCTAAGGGAAAGGCTAGGAGAAATAGACCTACTTTCGGCGATAGACTATATTAGAATTATAACTAACTTAAATATATAAAAGTAGAGTATTCGTAGAGTACTAGTAAAGTAGCTAGCGATATCGCTAGAGATAAAAGTTAAGAGAAGAGTAAATCTCTCTAGATAAAAAAACTAATATCTAGTATACTACGCGCTACTAGCGTATTAGGACTACTAGAAGGTAGTACGATATCGTCGCGAGTACTAGTAGTAACTATAGATACGAAGTTTAGTAGTAAGAGGCGTACGCTTCGCGTACTAATCGACTCCGAAGCGAAGCTAAACTTTATATTATAGAGAATAATTATAGAGAAAGGCTTCGCTACGGAAATATCGAAAGAGCGTACTTACGCTATCGACGACTACCTAATTTAAGTATATAAGGATTACTACGTAGCCCTATATACGACTAATATATTAGGAACGTACGTTCCTAGTACTTATAGATTCCTAGCTACTAATCTTAGTAACTTTAATATAATCCTTAAGTATACCTAGCTTTACGTAGTAGATCTAGAAGTTCGCTAGCGCGAAAATATATAGTATTATCGTATAGTATAAAAAGCGTATATAGCTCTTATTTCCTTTCGAAAGGTAAGGAAGCTAGCTAAAACTTATCGAGTTTACGCTATCTACTTAAAGAACTTAAAGTCCTATAGTAACCCTATTAAGGAGGAATCGTAGAATAATAGCGGAAGTATAGCGGTCTCTTTATCGAAAGAGTATCGAGATTTTAGTAATATATTCTTAGAAGAAGATATAGATAAGCTATCGCTAGATACTAGAGTAACTTACTTAATTTCTTTAGAAGAAGGTTCGATAGCGAGTTATAGACTAATCTATTTCCTTAGTATAAAGGAGCTTCGAGTACTCCGCGAGTATCTTAATAAGTACTTAGCGCGAAGATAGATTAGGAGGAGCGAGTCGTCTACGAAGGCTTCTATTCTATTTATACTAAAGAAGGACGATAGCTTACGACTCTATATCGACTATCGTACCTTAAATAGAGTAATCGTAAAGAATCGTTATCTTCTATTCTTAATTAGTAAGATACTAGACTAATTAGCTAGCGCTACTATATATACTAAGTTAAACTTACGTAATATATACTATAAGATACGAATATACGAGAAGAATATTTAGAAGACTATATTTCGTACGCGGTATAGCTACTTCGAATATCTAGTTATATCGTTTAGTCTTACTAATACTTCGATAACTTTCTAAGCCTATATTAACGAGGCGTTAGAGGGGCTCCTTAATATTATATACGTAGTATATCTCGATAATATCCTTATCTTTAGTTAAAACTCGATAGAATATATTAAGTACGTACGCTTAATACTCGAAAGGCTTCGAAAGTATAAACTATATATTAAGCTTTCGAAGTATAAGTTTTCGACTTAGAGAGTCGAGTTCTTAGAATTTATCGTAGGAGTCGAGGGTATCTCGATAGATCCTCGAAGGATTATCGCGGTCTAAGACTAGCTTCGATCGATATCTTTCCGGAAAATCTAAGTCTTCTTAGGTTTTACGAACTTCTATCGAGGTTTTATCGTAGAGTATTCGTAAGTAACTACTTTTATTACTAATCTCCTAAAAGAAATATAAAAAGGGAAGAAGATAGGCTCGTTTAAATAGATA
This sequence comes from Exophiala aquamarina CBS 119918, assembly GCF_000709125.1. NCBI lineage: Eukaryota > Fungi > Ascomycota > Eurotiomycetes > Chaetothyriales > Herpotrichiellaceae > Exophiala > Exophiala aquamarina. The sequence continues at coordinate 76,375 of NW_013550559.1, read as the reverse complement.
GACGAGGCTAAAGTAGCTTAGAAGGTATTAAAAGTACGCTTTTATAGTACGCTACTACTAGCCTACTATAATTCTATATAATAGTATAAGGTAGAATTCGACGCCTTAAGAAAGGCTTATAGTTCGATTCTCTTATAAGTATATAAGTCGCGTACTACTCGAGAACGAACGATATAGAAACCTATAGCTTTCTTTTTAAGAAAGTAGAACGTCGTAGAGCGTAACTATAGAATATTAAATTAGGAAATACTAACTATTATAGAATTCTTTAAGGAGTAGCGTTACTACTTAGAGGAAGCTACGACTAGTACGCTAGTCCTAACTAATTATAATACGTTAAAGTATTTTATATCGATAAAGACGCTAGATCGTAGATAAGTACGCTAGGCGAAAGTACTTAGTACCTTTAACTTCGTAATATAGTATCGGAAGAAGAAGAAGAACTTCGCTAACGATTTATTCTATCGACTAAACTATATAGCTTCTTAGGAATACCTTAAGAACTTATTTTTATAACTTTTTCGGTCTCGCCTAGGTAGCGAGGAAGATTCGCTATTAGATAGTAACCTAAGCGCTATAAATATTTCTATTTATACTATAACGCGAGAGTTAGCCTAATAAACTAAAGACTCGATTAAGAGTAGTTTCTATATTCTAGTAGAGTAGGGTATATATAAGGACGAAGCGTATAGATTCTTCGATACTCTTAATAAAGGTATAAAGTTAAAGTTTAGTAACGATATATTCTTAGTACGAAGTAGACGCTCCTTATAGTCTATAGTAGAGCTTAATATATACTCTAGTATAGATAAGAATACTATTACCTCGGCCTAGGAGGACTAGATTCTAGGTAACTTAGTTAAGGAATTATTAACGCTATAAAGTATCGACGCGTAGTATAAAAGATATAAGTAGAGTAAGCTACTCGAAGAAAGGATTTCGTAGAGGGCTTAGAAAGGAGTATAGCGCGAGGACTCCGCGAATTTCGTACGAAGATAAGGCGCGATATATATACTTTATAATCTTAGTATAAGATTAAAGATTCTAAGAGCGAATTATAATAATCCTTAGTAGAAAGGCTATTTCGGCCGAGAAAGAATTCTTACTATTATTAGGCGCTTTTATTAGTAGTCTAAGCTAGCGAAGGATATACGAATCTATATTTCTTTATATAATATATATTAGCGTATAAAAGTATCGAGATATAAGCTATATAAACTACTAGCGATACTACTATAGTCGGAAAAATCGTAATAGAATATATCTATAGACTTTATAACGAAGCTTCCGTTCTTAACTCGTAGAAGGATAGCGTACGACGCGCTACTTATAGTAGTATATCGACTATCTAAAATAGTTCGCTATATTTCGTACCGCGTAGAAATCGTAGCCGAAGAGCTAGGAGATATCTTAGTAGAAGAGATATTTACTCGATTCGGTATACTCCGAAGTATTATAAGTAATAGAAGTATAATATTTACTTTAATATACTAGGAAACTCTATACTATTACCTAGTAATTAAGCGGCGGTTTTCGACCGCGTTCTATCCTTAGATCGATAGATAGACTAAGAAAATAAATTAGACTCTAGAATATTATTTACGTTACTACGTTAATTACTATTAAGACGACTAGATTATACTACTACTTAGCGCGAAGTACACTTATAATTAGACGATTAATACTACGACTAAGAAAATACTATTCTCTTAAGTCTTAACGTTTAAACTTATAATAAATATTAATATCGTACGGAAATCGTAGGAGAATAGTAATAACCTCGTACGAGCGAAAGCTAGGACGCTTAAAGAAGCTCGGTAAGAAACTATAGTATAGTAGAAACGAGTATAGTATAGTATAGTAAAGTACTATAATAAGCGCTAAGGGCTACGAATATATATTCTAAGAGACTAAGTTATACTATTCTTTATATTTATTCGTACGCGAAGAGTAAGTAAGAAACTAAGTAACTAGTTCTTAGGGCCTTTTAAAGTACTTAAGGTAGTAGATTAGAATACCTATATATTAAAGCTACTAATAAAGTATAGAAGGCTATATAATACGTTCTATATATCGTTACTAAAATCGTATCGTATACGATTCGGAGACGAGAAGCCTAGACCTATCGACGTAAACGAAGATAAATAGTAGAAAGTCGAAAAGATTCTCGACTACTAGGATACTAAGGTAGAACGTCGATATCTAGTTAGGTAGAAGAGTTTCTCTAAGGCGGAAGATACCTAGGAATCCGCGGAATACCTACTAAACGCGAACGAGCTACTCGCTAAGTTTAGAAAGATATATAATCTTTAAGGATTTAAGTAGATAAGATTACGAGTAAAAATTAGAAAGTAGAAATAAAATAAAGATATCTTTATAAGGTCTATTTAGGGTATAGTATATATAAAGTATACGAGATAACTACTACTTAATAGCTATAGAGCTAAAGAATAATAAGAAGTTAGAATCTAACTTTAAAAACCTATAAAAGTAGAATATAAAATAAAAAAGTATACTATTAGTATAGTAGAATAGTATTTAAAGCTAGAAATCTACTTAAAGCTAAAACTAGAGCTAGAGTAATAATTAGAATCCTTAGTAGAACTATTAGTTCTAGGGCGCTTTAAAGGTATAGTAGGAGATTTAGCTACGAGTCGCTTACGAATTATCTACTTTATAAGTTTATCTAATAATAATTATTTTAAGTTAGTAAAAGTATAGAAATTCCTATTAGTAGTATAAAGCCGCTTACTCTTATTACTATTAGTATCTATATAGAAGTATCGTCGTAATCGTCTAGTAGGCTAGTTATCGGTAGCTTTAATCTTAATATTCTCTATTATTATATTAGCTCTAAGCTTACTAGCGATTAAATTATATAAATTTCTCTTAGGCTAAGGTAGTAGAGTAATTCGGGCCTAGAGAAAGTATTAGTATAAGGAAAGTATAGGGGTAGTAGGAGAACCTATAGCCTAAGCTTAGACTTTAGCTAAAGTTCTAATAGTATTAAGTATTAGAAGAGATATTATAGAATTAGAATTCTTCTTATCTAGTTTAGTAATCGAGAAGCTTACGAATTTATTACGAGATATAACGCTAGAAGTAATATAGCGG
>NW_013550559.1:70739-72686 GCF_000709125.1 Exophiala aquamarina CBS 119918 | reverse complement strand
TTATATATCTTATATAAATATACTCGGTAATCTTATTACTAATATTCCCTTAAATTAATAGAACGAAGGCTCGGCTAGGTAGTATACTAGATAAGTACGATTAGTATACTAGGTTAACTTTAATTATCCTAGAAAAAAATAAAAACTTATATAGAAATTCTAGATAGAGATAAGAAGATAAGTAGCTAGTTATTATAATCCGAGCTATAAGTAGTTCTAACTAAGGTAGGGTTCCTTAATAGAGTAGGTACTAGAGTACTAACTAAGATAATAAAGGGAATACTTATTCGTCGGACTATATCCTAAAATATAGGTATAGGATTACTAACGAAGTTAACTACGAACTATTCTATCTAGGTAAGGGAGTATATATATATAATACTCTAAATATTACTTTAGTACATTAATACATTACTCTAATACGGTAATACACTAATATACCCCCTAGTTACGTAATATAGCCTCGTTCTCTATCGACTAACCTTCCTTAAACTATCCCTTAGAACGTAGGGCGCCTATCCTAGCGACCTTATCTATAACCTAGTCCGTAACACTATTCCCTCCTTCTATCTACGTTATCCTCAACGTACTTAAGGTAGTCCTTTCCCGTCCGTTACGATTCCGTTCCTTCTTCCTTATAGCTAACTATATCGCCCCTAGGCATTAAGAAGAACCGTCGATCTTCTAAGCCTACTCGTAACTAGAACGTACGTCGCCTTAAAATTACGAACGCTATATCTTCCGATCTTAAAAACGCCGCTATAGTCGCCTATACCGAATACGTTAACTATAACGTTACCTATTTTTATAATCGAGAGTAGTCGGTAAAATACTCTAAATATCTTCGGTACTAAAGAAATTATAATAGTACCTTTTCCGTAGAAGAGTTCCGAAAAGTTAGGGAATAAAAGAAATAGCTAGTCTCGAAGTTCCGCGCTAAACGACGCGAGATCGCTTAGCTCCGTAAGGTCCTAGTAGAGTTAGAAGAGCGTAACGCTAATATCTAGGATTCTCTAGCTAAGCTAGAAGACTAGTCTAATCGTATACTTCGTCGAGAAATAGAAGTATTAAGTATCTTCGAGTTTATAGAGGCGTCCGCTAGTATTAACTACGAGCTAGCCCTTACCGAGCTCGAGTTTATTTTTAATAGTTAGTTCGTAACCGATTCGGTAGATTAGGAATAGGTCCTAGGTTCCCCTAATAATATCGGGTAACTAGTTTCGGGTTAAGGTTTATCTCTAGTTTCTAAGTATTTTCCTCTTCTAGGTATCCTAACTATTTAATTAGGTATTTTATTTAGTTATCTTCTTATCTATACTAGAGTATAGTTTCTATATCGTAATAGAGTTCTTAGGTTTCCTTATTAATATATACTAGTCCTAGTCTAGCTCTATCTAGTACTTTCTCTAGTAGTAATTTATAGAATACTAGGTATATATTTAGTCCTCCTAGTAATTATAGCTTATAAGAGACTAGTCCTAGTATTTTCTTAATTCGATATAGACTAATTTTCGTATAATCTAGTTTTTTACTTAGTCTTTATATTTTTATATTTTTTATATTAACGTAAACTATTTCTCCCTCCTAGAAGTCTAGTTCCTTAGATCTTTTCTTATTTACCGTTCTTATAGTTATTTTTAATATTTTATCTAACTTTATCTTTAGTAGAAAGTATAACTTATATAAGTCTTCGACTTTTATTCTTACCCTTTCCGCTATAGGTCTATCGCCTAACGGTTCCTTCTTAAAGTTTAGGTATCTCTCGTAGTTCGTAAAGAACGGCGATATTCCGGTTACCGATGTATTGTTATTAAAAGCGAATTAAGCTATTAGTAATAGCTTAACCTAATTCTTTTATTAGTAGTCTATATAGTATCGTAGATATTATTCTATCGTCTAATTCGTTCTTTCCGTTTATTCGTCCGTCTATAGGTAGTATAATATAGA